>NW_005842625.1:157342-170439 GCF_000455745.1 Alligator sinensis | reverse complement strand
CACGGCCCCGCCCCTCCGCGCGAGCTGCTGGTGGTTGGAACAACTGCAGTAACGGTCGCGTAGACCATGGTGAGCGGGGCGAGGGCGGGGCTGCGGGAGCGGCTCCCGCTCTGGGCTCAGCGCCGCGCTGCTGCGGGGGCGCAGTAGCGAGGACCCTGCTGTGGGCGGCTCTGGCAGCCCCAGAGACCCACCCCACAGCTGGCGGAGGCGAGGAGCAGGAGAAGCCCGGGGCAAGGCGCTGCCCCCTGGCCCCACGGCTCTTGGGAGGGATGGTTGGTTTGTTTGGAGTTTTTTTGGTCTTCCTCATATGAGGCATATTATCAAGGGAAGGTGGGGAGAGAAACTGTGGGAGCAACCTGTCAGTCAAAGCCTTTTCCTGCCGTTTGAACACCGTTTTAAAAAAAAATCCTTCAAGTTCATTAGGTTTGGTTGTTCCAAGTCGTGTAATAAAGCAGGACCGTACATAATGTACAAGGGCATTGGTGTTACCTGAGAGAAAAGAAGCCATGTAAAAATAAAGTCCAGGAAAACCAAGTTAGAAAGAATGAAATAAAAAAAATAAGGTCAAAGAAAAGGAAGCTGACCCCTCTGCTGATAACGTTGTGCTAGAAACAAAGATATTAAGACAGGAAGATGAATGTAAGATAAAACTAAAATCTGTCCCGACTCCGCAGATCCACCTTCTGGATCTGCATTTACCTTCTGGAGAGACAGCTCAGTTGCCCTTGCCTTACAGATAGATATGTTTGGATGGACATTGTATGAATCAGGGATGGATGACAGGAAAGCAGGGCTGGAAGGGACCTGGCAAGGTCATCCAGCAGTGAAGCTGGGTCTGGGACAGGCCAGGGAACAGAGGCAGGGGGGAGGCTTGTAGGAGCTGAGTTGGGCAGGGCAGTGAAATGTAGGTGGAGGGGGCTAAATGGCATCCATTCAAAGCAGCTTCTGGCCAAACTTTGGAAATCACGCTGATGTCCTGTGATCTAGGACACTGTAAAGCCACTGCTGGCAACAGAAAGATGCCTGGTAGCATAGGACATGTTCAAAACTGGAAAATCAGTCGCTAGTCCTGAAACTGGACTCTAGCCCCTTGCCCCATCTACAAGTCAAGTTGCCCTTTTTAATTAAAAGCCTGATAGTACAGTGGATTATGTCTGGCATCTGGGCAGGGGGTGGTTATATTATACACATGCCAAACAGAACTTGGCCAGTGTGAACTGCATCTGCACTGGGAGCACTTTGGCATACCAAGTATTGTTAGAACCAACGTTTCGGTCTGATGGACAACATGCAAATCCCCAGCCTGTTCCCTATGCAGGTCTAGGCGGTTACATTCTGGTATCATGCATTTCAGAACAGTGAAACATATCAGTTTAATTAGCATAATGTAAGGCTTCTGGATATGGTGTTGTGAGCAGTGCAGCACATTTCAACAGCAAACACACCAGCGGATTAATGCCAAAACAGAGCAGGAGCTTGCATCGTGCAAGATTGCTTTATGTTATGCACTGTGGGGTACTCCATACAGCTATAGGACTTACATACGAGATGTCATGTGACAAACCCTGTCTCTTTGTGTTCTGTATCCCAAGCTGCTGTTGGTTTGGTTGCATTGAAGGAGAGGAAGCGTAAGTGCAGTGTGTGCTCCGGACTGGCTGGAGTGGGTGCCCATGTGCTGCTGCTTCGGCTGGATTGTGCCACATGTAGCCCCGTTCCAGCTGCTCTGAGATCTGCACAGTGCCAGTTCCAGCAGCTGCTGGATCAGGTATGCTGAGGGAGGAGGAGAGGGAGGGGATCCGTGCACCCAATCTGACCCACATGCTGGCCGCAGGCCACTCACCCATTCCCTAGGTACTTTAAAAATATAAAGGGTTTGCCATGCATTGGACAGTCACAAGGCTTGTATGACCATAGAGGTGTTTAAAAAATAGCTTTTCAGGCTTCATGAAAAAGGTGCAAAAACACCTTGGTCCTCAAGACATTAGAAAATGTGAGAGTGAAATTCCTTCCGTTCTTCTGCTCCTCTGCGTTGGAGCCATTATATAAAGAAATCATGCTACGAAGACAAATTTCTGATCAGAATGACTGGAAAAAATATAGTAAACGTAGAAACAGATGAAACTCTAAGCATTAGTATTCTTCGTGCCATTGAAATGGTAGTGTTTACATAGAGAAACATGTAGTCAGTCATCACCACTTAGCTGCTGGTATGAAGTGGGAATATGACCAATGGAACCTCAATAACAAGATAACAAACATTTGCTACAAGAAATTTGTGTGAATCCTGATATACTAAGAGGACAGGGGTTTGTGAGAGAACAGGTATTTCTCCTGGAGTGACACAAATCACTTGAAAATTAGATCTGTGTGAATAATGATATTTTGGTGGCTCCAGGGGTGTCTGTTGATTCCATTGTTGATGAAATTGTACATGTGAAAACACCAAATAGGGAAGGAGAAGAAGCAGACTGTACAGAAACATCTACTTGCTCACTTCTTGGTGCTCTCTCCTTAGTTAACACCAAAAAGGGTATCTTTTATCAAGTAGCGATGTCCTGGACAAAATCTTAGGGTGCACAGGTAGATCTTAATATTATTTAGAAGGACATGTTTGTACAGGTATTGTATAGGTAATGAAATGTATTATACAGTGTTACAGTACAGTTTTACAGTTTCTTACTGAACCATTACAGTACAGTATATGTACTAAATTTAAAAATGTAACCAGTTTATATTTCTGACTTGATTTCAGTTTATGTTCCTGCACATTCATTGTGATGGTCCTTGAGGCAACTGCTGTCTCTCTTGCCCAGCAGCTCTTGATTCTTTGGGGGTGGCTCTTACAAAATTGATCATTTCAGTTTTAATGACTGAAATGTAATTCATTTATAATGAATTACATTTACAATTCTGCATTTCACCATATACTGGAATTTCTGTACCAATAATGTGTTTCTGATTGTACACATAGTCCTCAAATTTGGAGTAACTTTGCATGTAGGCACTTTTAAATTATTTTAAACTTGGTATGTGGCTGTTCAAGTTATCTTTTAAAGTAAAAAGGGATAGTGTGCTTGAAATCAGCATAAGCTTGGTCTGGTCATCTCTTATCATGTACTTACGGTGGTAAAAGTAAATGTGTAAGTGTTTGGAGGAACAATACCAAAGTATGTCTACTGGAGATTTTCATTACTTTAAATAAATCAGTACAAACCTGTGTGTATACAGATCATAAGAAAATGACTCTGTGCATGAAAACTTTCCTTTCTTTGAATGGAGATAATTAATAGAGTTTTGCTCTGTAGGCAGCTGGTTCAAATGTGCTTCTCTCTATTGGCAAAACTTTCTATGGCACATGAAATTAATATTGGCAAAAGTTCTGCCAGTATAGTTAAATCATCCTTTCAAGCAACGTGTGTTGTACCTGTAAACATACCTTTTTGTCATTACTGTATAACTTCTTTGTGGAAGGTTTTGACAAGAAGCTACACCAGTAAAATTTTGTAGTGTAGACCTGGCCTCTGTCTGTTCACTCCTTTGCCCCAAAGTTTGGTGTCATTGGTGAATTTATCTAATTGAATCTTAAAGGGAATTAGGGTTGCCCCCAATACTCCTTAGCTTGCAAGACCATTCCAAAACTTCCCTCACTAGTAATTATAAATCTTCTATTTCCAATCTAAATATTTCTAACTAGTTTGTAGACATTTGATCTTGTGCTGGTATTGTTTTTCAGCCCCCAAAGCTTTTCTTCTAGTATTTTCTCCTAAGCTTTCCCTTAATATTCATCCCCAGAATGTACTTATCAAGAGGGATCATATCTTCTCTCAATCTCAGTTTTGTTGAACTAAGAAAGCCAATTCCTTTAATTTTCTTTCATAAGAAAAGGTCTCCATTCCCATAGCCATCTTAGTGTCCCTTCTTTGTACTTGTTCCAGTTTAAGTTCATCAATTTTGAAAACCAGTGACCACAAAACTGCACACTATTCAAAATGAGGTTGTACAAATGCCTTGCGCATTGGTGGTAATACCTCCTTGTCTCTACAGCATATATCTTGCCCAATACCCCCCTAAGACTGTTGTTATCCTTTTTTACAGCTGTATTGCACTGGGTTGTGATTTATATATGCAATGCTTTCTAAGTGTTTGGAAAATTTATCATGAAAGTATAATGGAGGTGTAATCATTACTTGCTGATTCATACCCAGAAACTGTTTTTCATCATTAGGACAACAGTCACCTAACCCACATGGACAGACAGAATATAGTGCCCAAAACAAAACTGGCATCTCGTCTCCAGCTGGGACCTGAGAACACAGAAGTACCACATATGGTAGAAGGAAAGTATATTATTCATGAACAAGCTCTTAGCATTCAGGGAGACAGCAGTGCACTGGTGAGAAATTCAGTGTTGTTTTTAATGGAATAAATTATTTTTGTTAAAGACCTATGACATTAGAGCCTCTCCAACTTTTATACTACTTTTTACCCTCTCACTGTCTCCAAAGCAGAGAGCCATGGAGAGATTTCTTATTTCTTACTTTTACACAATATTTAACAATATGTTTTATTATAAGAAAAAGAATGATGATGATGTAAACTAAACTGCATTTAACAAATGCATGAATGCATTACATTTTAGTTTTTATTATTATGACCCTTTCTTGTGTTTGTTTGCTTAAACGATTTGTAAATATCACTACTTCATTTTAGATCTTTCAGTTGTTAGTATAAATCAGTATGGTTCAATTATCTGATAATACTTTGGGTATTTGAAACTCAATTGCTGTATTTTTGTCCTGAGTTCACTCCATACAATTTTATTGATTTATTTTTTTTTAATGATTTCATTGATTTATATTTTTTAAATCATCGCTGTGGATTGCAGGGTGTTCATCAGAATTTTTGTTTGTTTGTTTTGTAGTTATAATTTTAAAAAAATTATATCTTTTATGGAACTAAAATAGGAAAGAGAACTTTATATACCATATAAAATAAGATAATGTATAATATGTGTCAATGAAACATTTAGCATTTAGCACTTGCAGGGCTGAGGCTGGAAGATCCTTATCTCCCACCCCAAACCCCACAGTTGGGTAAGGGTCTTCCAGATAAGGGCCTTCCAGTCTGTGCCCTGTGACCGTGGGGCTCAGGCTGGGAGATAAGGGGCTCTCTGGGAACTGTTGTGGTAAGGGGCAGGTCCCAGTTTGTGGCCCAATTGGGTGATCGAGGCACAGGGCTTAGAAAGAGTTGCACGGGAGGGGCAGGTCCCAGCCCCCTGCCGTGATCCACTGAGGGGGCAGCTAGAAGTGAGTTAGCTGCCCCACTGGTGGATCAGGGCAGGGGGCTGGGATCTGCCCCTCCCCTGCTGCTCTTTTCAAGCCTCATGCCCCTGATTGGGGATCCAGGGCCAGGAACTCCCTCCTGCCAGGGCAGGAGGACATTGTTCCCACCCCAGCAGCAGGCAGCCCCCCTGGGGCCAGGAGACAGGTGTCTACTGGCTCCGTGTTCTCTGCCAACCTCTGAGCGGGGGGGGGGGGGGGCCTGGAGCTCCCCCTGGTGTCCACAGGGGTGCATTGCAGGGCTGCAGGCAACTGGGAGCAAATCTCCCTAAGTCCCACATGTATAGACACTGGGGCTGTGCGAAGCTTCAGTTGCTGATTCGATTCGGAGGAGATTTGTCCTGATTTGGCGGCAATTGGTGTCTCCTGGGTCTGGGGGGGCACCTGGGGTCCCCCCACAGCTGATCGCCAAGCTGGGAGTCGCGGGGGGTCCCTCCCATGTGCTCGGTGACGGACCCGAAAGTGAACTAGAACTACTTCCGGTCCACTTCTGGGTCCACTGCCGAGCACGCGGGGGCCCTCTTCGCGCTCCTGTGGGACGCTCCATCCACCCCACCATCTCAGCATTTACGAGCCATGCCTGATACCTCGAGGTATGTAGAAAAAACATTTAAAGCTGTGTCTATGGCCAAATCGCTGATTCTCTGAATCAGAATCGAATCTTCAGATTCGGATTCGACCGACTTGAGTTAGAGCGGTGTTCCAAATCAGCGAATCTAATCACTGTCCTCTGAATCAGGCCAAATCTGAATAGAATAAGGCCCACTTCGCACACCCCTAATAGACACCTACCCAAAACCCCTTAATGTGCAGTAGCTTACTGCACAGTAAATCTAGGATGAAGTAAATGCCTGTGTTGATGTGTCCTATGATACTTTACTGTGGAGTAGACTAATTAGCTCCACATTAAAGTGCATGTATAGATGCACCCAGTGCGTACTTTTGAAAGTCTTACTGCTACCTTTTAAGTTGACTTCAGTATATGATTAGTTCAGTATTTATTAATGTTTCTACTCTCCTTTTCTTCCCAGCCACCTTCAACAAAGAAGAATGCTACTTTACTCCGCACAGCAGTTTACAGAAAAAACACAGAAATGAAACACAAAGTGGTAAAAGAAGGAAAGATGGATTTTGAATATGTGTATGTAAAATAATTTTTTTCTATTATATCTTCATTTTATACTTTTTAAAATTCAAACAGATAGGGACATGCTAGAATATTAAATCTAACTCCTTATCTTAATTTCTAGGAAGTCTGAATTTGTTTCAAGACCTAAGGTCAATTTAATAACTCAGGACTATCCCAGCAAAGGGTAAATGCACGTCTAGATTCTGATCTTGTGTGTACACATATAATTCCAGAGTAACTTTATTGAAGTCAGTTGTATTTTCTTCATTTGTGGTAGTGTAAAAAGTATACAATCTGGCCCCAAAATAGCATAATTCTGATTCTGATAAGGTGGGAAAAATGCATGCCATATTAATTTATACAATCATAGAATCATAGACTTGTAGAACTGGAAGGGACCTGTAAGATTATCAAGTCCAGTCCCTGCCATGGGAAGGAAGTTATTGGGCTCAGACAAGCTCAACGAGGTGCCTGTCCAGCTTCCTCCTGAACACCTCCAAGGATGGTGACTGCACCACCTCTGCTGGAAGTGTGCTCCAGATTCTGGCAACCCTTACAAAGAAAAAATTCTTCCTTATATCTAGCCTGAATTTACCCTCTATAAGCTTATGTCCATTGGTCTTTGTCCTCCCTTGTGGTGTCTTTCTGAAGAGTTGCTCACCCAAATCTTGGTGTTCACCCCTGATGTACCTGTACATGACTATCAAGTCACCTCTCAGCCTTTTCTTACTTGAACTGAACAGGCCCAATTCCCCGAGTCCCTCCTCATAGGACCTATCCTCCATGCCCCTGACCATGCAGGTGGCTCTTCTTTGTACCCTTTCAAGCTTATCCATGTCTTTAATGAAGTGTGGTGCCCTTAACTGGATACAGTACTCTAGCTGAGGCCTCACCAGTGCCAAACAGAGAGGGAGGAGTACCTCCCTGGGTCTATTGGAGACACATTGGCTGATGCAAGCCAGAGCTCTATTTGCTTTCCTGGCAACCTCATCTCACTGCTGGCTCATATTCATCTTCTGGTTGATCGTAACCCCCAGGTCTCACTCAAATGCTGTGCCAGCCAGTGAGCCACCACCCATTGTGTAGTTGTGGTGAGGGTTCTTCCTACCCAGATAAAGGACTTTGCATTTATCCCTGTTAAACCTCATCTGATTCCATTTTGCCCATGAGTCCAGCCTGTCAAGGTCCTCCTAGATCTTGACCCTGTCTTTCAGCGTGCCTGCATTTCCCCACAGCTCGGTATCATCCACAAACTTAATCATTGAGCTTTCCATCCCCTTATCTAAGTTAATAAATATATTAAAGAGCACGGGTCCAAGCACAGGTCCACTGGAGACAGCCTTCCAGGATGAGGCCATCCCATCAATTACCATCCTCTGGGAGCAGCCTCTAAGCCAATTGTCCACCCACCTCACTGTAGACTTGTCAAGTCCAGCACCTGCAAGCTTGTTTGAGAGAACCCCGTGGGAAACAGAATCAAAGGCTTTACTGAAGTCTAAGTAAATCATGTCCACCACGTGTCCCTCATCCAGTTGGCTAGTTACGTGGTTGTAGGAGGACACAAGGTTTGTCAGTCATTATCTACCCTTGACAAAGCCGTGCTGATTACTTAACACCCCGTCCATTTCCAGCTCACAAATGATGGTCTCCTTAATAAAATTTTCAAAGATTTTACCCAGGACTGAGGTCAGACTGACCGACCTGTAGATGGCAGGGTCATCCCTCTCCCCTTTCTTGAAGATGGGCACCACATTGGTTCTCTTCCAGTCATCCAGGACCACTCCCAAGTTCCACTAAAAAGCTTGGCCAGTGGTGCTGCTATTAGTTCAGCCAGTTCTTTCAGGACTCTTGGGAGCAGGTTGTTGGGCCCAGCAGACTTGAAGGCATCCAAGTGTTACAGGAGATCCCTCACCTGTTCAGCACTGATTTTGTGTAGTTTGTTGTCTTCCCCATGTTCCCTGGGCCTCTGGTCACCTGAACAGCCCCTGTTTGATTTCAGGAATACTGATGTGAAGTATACATTTAGGAGCTCAGCTTTTTCATGGTCATCAACTGTGGGCTGCCCCTGAGCATTCAGTAGGGGCCCCACAGTGGAGTCTGACTTTTTCTTGCTCCCTTGCATCTGTAGAAGGACTTTTTGTTGCCTTTATTCTGGTTGACATCTTGATCTCCATGCCTGCATTGGCTTTCCTTGTCTCCTATCTGCAGGCCCTTGCAATACAGGTATATTCTTCTCTGGTTACCGAGTCATTCTCCCATTGTTTATATGCTTCATTTCTCTTGTTCAGAAGCTTTCTAATATTGCTGTTGAGCCATGTGGGTTTTTTGGTTCCTTTCCTGTTTTTTCCTCGCATGGGAATAGCCTGTTTTTGGGCTGTGAGAATTGCCTCCTTAAGGAAGCTCCACTGTTCCTGAACTCCTGAGTCGTCCAGTTGCTGGTTGCTGAGGGTCTCTCCAACTAGCCTCTTGAGTTTGGCAAAATCTCCCTTGTTGAAGTCCAGGACTGCTGTTCTGCTGTCTGATTTCCCAGTTTTATGGTGGATGGTGAACCTAACCAAGTTATGATCGCTGTCTCCTAGAGTACCACCAATCCTTAGGTCACCTATGATGTCATCACCTTTGGCCAGCACTAGATCTAGAGTCACCTTACCCCTGGTAGGCCCTTGCACAACCTGTATCAGAAGCAGTGTCTGTTGTTGCCAAGAAGTTGTCTGACCTGCCGGAGGTGGCCAAGTGATCCTTCCAACAGATGTCAGGGTAGTTAAAGTCACCCCTGATGATCATGTCTCTAGTGTTAGCTGCCTCAGTCTGTTCCCCAGAGAATGCCTGATCACTCTCCTCTTCTTGGCGGGGAGGCCTTTAGTAGACTCCCACCATCAGGTCTCTCTCTCCTGATCTCCCTTGTATCCTGACCCAGAGGGATCAGGATTTTTATGAGCATATAAACTGACATCTAATCTACTTTGCTAGATGTTCTCCTTTACTGTAAATAGAACACAAAGTTTAATACTTATCTTTCTCCTCCCAAGTTTCATCCTTAGTATCACTAGGTCAATTAAATTATATTTCATGTTTCCATTCTCTAGCCAGTAATAATCATCTAATGGTAGAGTGCTCTGGGAGAGCAAAGGCACAGTGCATAGGAGAGTCATTACAGAATCTGCTTTTGTTTCCTTGTTCCCTTGGAGAACTGGGAAAGTGAAGCTGCAGGATGCCACAGCTTCCTATCATGTCTCCTGGCTGGAAAGCATGATGCTTTGTAGTGCTTCAAATCATAGGAAAGTAGGACTGGAAGGGACTTCATAAGGCAGGGGTGGGCAAGATGCGGCCTGCCAGGCTATTCTATCTGACCCATGGGGCCCCTAAAAAATGTAGAAAATTAATATTTATCTGCCCTTGGCTGCCTGTCATGCAGCCCTTGATGGCTTGCCAAAACTCTTGAGTGGCCCTCCACCCAAAATAATTGCCCACCCCTGTCATAAGGTCATCTAGTCCAGCCCCCTGCTCAGGGCAGGATCATCCCTGACTAAACCATCCCAGCCAAGTGTCTATCTAACCTGCTTTTGAAAGTGTTCAAGGATGGAGACTCAACAACTTCTACAGGCAAGAGGTATGGGGAAAGGACAGTAGTGACAAGGGCATTCATCTCCTGAGTTCTAGAACCGTGTGGACTGTCATGTGGACAGTCCTGGTTTAAGGACACAATCCTCTCTGAGTTAAACCAATAAGCAGCCAAGAAATAGGTGTTTTAATGAAATTTCTTCCTTCTGTTTCTAATTCCTGAGGTATGTGCAGCTAATGGCCCAGCCCCACAGGGACAGAGAGAGGTAGGGGAGGATACACACCAGTCCCTCTCCAGTGGGGCAGGGTCCCCCAAATCCTGGGCAGGGCCCCCCAGCCCATGAGCAGTTTCATCGACAGCGGGCCCACTGCGCATGTGGGTAGTTTAAAAGGGCCCGCCAACAGCAAAAAAGCCTCAGTTAAGCTCCAGGAGCGGTGAGAGACGCGCAGGTGAAATCTCACTGCACCCCTGCTCCCCTGAAGCCCCCCAGAGACCCTCCAGCAGCTGCAGAGCCCCACACCAACCCCCAGCACAGCCGGAGTTAAGCAAGGCCCGTGGTGGGAGGGGTTAACCCCTAGAGAATGGGAGGAGGCGGCTGAGTGGGAGCCGGGCTGGGTCTTGCCCCGCCCAGTCCCCTACTTCGCCCAGCCGCCCAGGGAGCCACGCGAACAGGCTGCGCAGACAGGCGCGCTTGTCTGCTGGCACATGAGTTAGCACGGAGTTCGCACAGGAGGGTACGCAGGAGGGCCCAAGGCCCTGCCTGCAAGCCCCCCTACGGTAGGCAGACTCAGGCCCAGCCCGCCTACCAGCGGCATGCCGCGGATGGGCACTCGCTGCACCCCTTGGGGTCTGCGGCCCCCCCGCCCAGCACCTCTGGGGCCCGGGAGCATGGCTACCTCCCTTTGTGGGGTCAGCTCCCTTTTGGGGTCTCTGGCGCACCAGCTGGAGGAGCTCCAGGCCACAGTCCAGAAACTGTGTGCCATCAGGCACTGCAAGCAGGAGATAGACTCCTAATGCCAGGCCCTTCTCCCCCGGGAGCTGGAGGGCAGACCACGGTCTCCCTCCAGGACAAAGGAGAACTCCGGGACCTCCCATTCTGTCCAGTCAAGGAGATGGACCAAGGTGGTTAAGGGCCCTAAGGCCCACCGCACCAAGGCCCCTGCCCTGCCGGAGCTTAGCAACAGGTACGAACCTCTTGCAGCCCCAGCAGAGCCTGCTGAGTTGCCAGGTCCCGCAGGCAACACAGGCTCAACTGCAGCTACCGCCCCCGCTCTCCCCAAGACAAAACGTAAAGTGTTTGTCGTGGGAAACTCCATCCTGAGGAAGACTGAGGGGGTAATCTGCCGCCCCAACCCCTTAGCCCGGGAAGTCTGCTGCTTCCCAGGGGCCCGCATCTGAGACATTGCGGAGAAGATCCCTAAGCTCCTCAAGCCCACAGACCACTATCCCATGCTCCTTATTCATGCGGACACCAATGACATGGCTTGGAGCGCTCCCAGCTGGGTCATGAGGTGCTACAGGGATTTGGGAGCGGAGCTAAAGGGTCTGGGGGCACAGGTGGTGTTCTCTTCGATCCTCCCAGTCTTGGGGTATGGGCTGAGGAGGGAGAGGAAGATCCAGGTAGTGAACCAACGACTGCGGCACTGGTGTCATCGGGGAGGCTTTGGCTTCCACCACCACAGCCCACACTTTGGCGAGAGAGGCAGCAAGCTGCTGGGAAGAGATGGCCTTCAGCTCTCTCCCCTGGGGAGAAGGCCCTTCTCAGCCAGACTGACTGACCTGCTCCATCGGGCTTTAAACTAAGCCCGCTGGGGGACGTGGGGGACTACCGCCACTGCTGGCCCGCTGAGCAATCCTTGCAAAGCCAGCAGGCCAAGGCACTTAAGGGAGCCCACCCCTGCCCCAGCCCTGGTACAATCTGTGGGCAAGGCAAAAGCCCCCAAGGGGACACTTGCCTTCCTGTACACAAATGCCAGGAGCTTGGGGAATAAGCAGGAGGAACTCAACCTCCTGCTTAACACAAATAATTACGACGTCATAGGGATAACGGAGACCTGGTGGGACTCCACCCATGACTGGACCATGGGTATAGATGGCTATACCCTGTATAGGAGAGATCGAGTAGATAAAAGGGGCGGGGGTGTAGCTCTCTATGTTAAGGAAAGCTATGCGTCCCTGCAACCTGATGTTGGTGACTAGGGTGGACAACTAGAGACCCTCTGGGTTAAAATTCATGGGGAACACGGCACAGGGGACACAACAGTGGGAGTCTAGTACAGACCTCTCACCCAAAGTCAAGAGCTTGACCAGGAGTTCGCCCAGGAACTGGCTGAGGCCGCATGCTCCAGGACCATGGTTGTCATGGGTGACTTCAACTACCCAGACATCTCGTGGGAGGATCACTCAGCAAAATCCGAGCGGTCACAAAGTTTCCTATCGTGCATGGATGACCTCTACCTGACTCAAGAAGTCTATGGGCCAATGAGAGGTAAAGCGCTGCACGACCTGGTACTGGCTACTGGGGATGACCTAATCAGCGACCTAGTGATCAGTGGGAACCTGGGTGACAGCGATCATGAGCTGATCACCTTCACCATCTGCTGTAAAGCTGGCAAGTCAGTCAGCAACATGGAAGTCCTTGACTTCAGGAAAGCGGACTTTGACAAGCTCGGGAGGCTCGTCAATAAGGCCCTAAGGGACCACAACCCCAGGGGGAGGGGAGTTCAGGAAGAGTGGTTGCTCCTCAAGGGAACGATCCTCAGTGCACAAGTTAATTCTATTCCATCTTGGAGGAAAGCCAGCAAGAGGGCACAGCAGCCCTCTTGGGATCTCCAGGGATCTAGCAGACCTCCTGAGGCTAAAAAGAAAGGCCTACAAAGGATGGAGGTTGGGATTTACCTCGAAGGAGGAATATTCTGCACTGGTCCGGTCCTGCAGGGAGCAAACCAGGAAAACCAAGGCTGCAACTGAACTCCAACTAGCTTCGAGTATCAAGGACAATAAAAAGTTCTTTTTCAGATCTGTGGGGAGCCAGAGGAAAAGCAAGGGCAACATTGGACCCCTGCTG
>NW_005842625.1:113248-156747 GCF_000455745.1 Alligator sinensis | reverse complement strand
CTCCGTGGTCAGACCCAGAGGGTGGTAATTGACGGAAGACAATTGTCATGGTGCCCTGTGACCAGTGGGGTCCCCCAAGGCTGTGTCCTTGGATCCATATTGTGCAACATCTTCATTAATGATGTGGACATTGGAGTCAGAAGCGGACTGGCCAAGTTCACTGGTGACACCAAACTTTGGGGCAAAGCATCCACACCTGAAGACAGGAGGGCGATCCAGGCTGACCTGGACAGGCTCAGCAAATGGGCGGACAAGAACCTGATGGTGTTTAACACTGAAAAATGCGAGGTTCTCCACCTTGGGAGGAAAAACCTGCAGCATGCTTATAGGCTCTGCAGTGCTACACTGGCTAGCACTATGGGAGAAAGAGACTTGGGGGTCATCATTGACCACAAGTTGAACATGAGCCTTCAATGCGATGCTGCGGCTAGTAAAACAACCAAAACGCTGGCTTGCATCCATAGATGCTTCTCAAGCAAATCCCGGGACATCACTCTCCCATTGTACTCTGCCTTGCTGAGGACGCAGCTGGAGTACTGCATCCAGTTTTGGGCCCCACAATTCAAAAAGGATGGGGAGAAGCTTGAGAGAGTCCAGAGAGCCATGCGCATGATCAGAGGTCAGGAAAACAGACCTTACAATGTCAGGCTAAGAACTATGGGGCTCTTTAGCCTAGAAAAGCGCAGGCTCAGGGCTGATCTGATGGCCACCGATAAGTTTATCAGGGGTGACCACCATTATCTGGGGGAATGTTTGTTCACCAGAGCACCCCGAGGGATGACGAGGTTGAACGGTTATAAACTGCTGCAAGACCATTTCAGGCTGGGCATATGGAAGAATTTCTTTACTGTCCGAGCCCCCAAGGTCTGGAATAGCCTGCCATCGGAGGTGGTTCAGGCACCTACATTGAACACTTTCAAGAGAAAATTGGATGCTTATCTTGCTGGGATCCTATGGCCCCAGCTGACTTCCTGCCTTTGGGCGGCGGGCTGGACTCGACCATCTTTTAAGGTCCCTTCCAGCCCTAATGTCTATGAATCTATGAATGGTGAAGTTATAATTAATTAAAATGAAGGCAAGCTCAGCATGAACTTAGTGTTTGTTCCTCTCTTATACCTGTTTTTTCATTCATTTACTATGCAGCCCTACAAACAGGGATTTTGAAATTTGCAAATAATAGAGTACATGGATTTTAGGTAAAGTGAGTTTAAGTGACTTAGGGTCACACAGTCTGACACAGAGCAGGAAATTGAAGCCAAATTTCTACTCTAGCTTCTGAACCATTTTCTTGAATTTTCAGAAAATATAATGCAGTTCATATGTATTGTGATGAACTATGGATTTTATATCTGTTTTAAATATGTTCATGGTGTTAAAATGTTCCATGCCTCAGTTTACCTCATTGACCTGTATACAAGAATAAGCTAATGCACCATGAACACATTAAAACAGATATTACAACAACACCCAGAACCTGTCACATCTTTCCCTCTTTGAGAAAATTAACTAAACAGGATCACTGTGACCAGTGATCTACGGAATGTCAATTCCTCCCCCCCACCTCCCCTTTCCTAACAAAGCATCAACAAAAGTGTTTATATAGTTTTCCTCCCTGGGCGGAACCCATCCCTTGTACAGAAATCTTTCTTTCCCCAGGTATCCTTCCTGAGTGGGTTAGCATTGTTGGGGCTGGCTGCAACAATTCAAGAGAGGGCTTGAATAAGGGGTCATTCAAGAGTTCTGTTTAATCCAGTTTTTGGGGCAGGGCATGTAACTAGCATAATGGGGCTGTGCAAGCTGGACTGCTTAATCCTTTGGAGGGGAATAGTAATTTTGCTCTATGGTCTTTTGCCCCAATAAATGTTTTTATTCAAGAGGAGCTGCCTGTTTTTATGCTTGGAACTTCAGGTTGTACTTGCTATCCCCAGCAAGAGATAAAGTCCCACAGGAGCCGAATTCAGCATGGGAAAGGATGTCAACCAGTTGGTGAGCACAGAGAGCTTCCTGCTCAGGGAGAGCTCTGGCAGGAATCCCATGCTGACCAAGCAGGAGCTCAAAGAGCACAGTGTGTGCACTCTGCTTAGCCAAAAGGGCTGCAGACACCCCCCCTCACTCTTCTTTTGGATCTTTCCATGGGTGAACAGAGTATTTAAATACATTATTTTTAGATTATAAACTCTATAGAATGGGGAGTGGGGCTTATTTGGACTTCTACAGCAGTTACACTGTGAACAGTACTAAAAACAAATGATGATGGCAAATGTTTCCAAAACCTGAGTTTAATTTACCAATGTTTATTCATAATTTAAAGCTCTGTCACCTTCAAGACTAACAACCAAATCAGTGTATAATGGCAGCATACAGGTGCTATCTAACATCAGTGTAGATATAGCCCATAATCTTTAAATTGTTAAAGGACTACAGTTTCTGTTTTTCATTCCCCTCCAAATTGCACATTCCTTTCACATGAAATTGCCCTTTCATTCATGCCAAGGAGTAGCTTGTGCCTTAATTATAAAACATGAATCATTATGCAAGTGATTTCTTCTAGTTTATTTATTCTTTTCTGTCCCTATTTGATTGAATATTCAATTATTCTTTCAAAAAAAAATCTTGTTCAATTTTAGACTCTCAAGAAAACATGAAGATGGAAAAGATATAATTGCTTGTCAGGCTATTGAAGTGGCTGAGTCCAAGACACTGATGGATCAAAAGAGGAGCATGACAAAAATGATATCTTTAGGGTTGAAGAATGAGATGGGAAAGAAGCTTTCCAGGATTCCTGTTTGTAAAGGAATCAGTTATGTCACTGGCACATCAGCTGCTTCTACTAGACATGCTGAAGGAAAGTACAATAAACAGGTCTTAAAGTGTTAGACGGGGAAAGGAGACAATCTTATATATTCTTTATATATTTATAGACGTGCTTTAAAGAGTTCTTATGCTGATAGGAATGCACAAAAAGATCACAAACCAGGAGTTTTCCTATTCACCTGCAAACATGTTCTAACTTATTATTTGCTTTTTATACTGAAGTCTGACTGAGCTTTTTATGTGGTGCAGTGCACTGCTTATTGTCGTCTGTCAAAATAATATTTATTTTGTGGCCCCTGGCTGCTTAGAAGTTGGATAGCCCTGGTCTCTAGCCGTGATTCTCAACCAGGATGCCATGGCACCCTGGGGTGCCTTGAGATCCCTTCAAGGATCCCTTGGGGGGCCATGCAATAGTAGTGTTGTTAGTTGTACAAATATGATTCACAAGATAAACCCAGTGATTTAAAATAAGAATTAATAGTGTTAAAAGCACGCTGACCTCTTGTGATCTTTTTGAGTTCTTTGCAACTGCTTAATTGTTCTATTATTTTTCTGTAGTCAAAACTGAGTGAAAACTAAGTGTTGGTATTTTCCAAGGGCTGTTGTTAGTTTAAAAAGGTTTAGAACTATTGGTCTATAGCCGACATTTTTGTAAATAAAATAAACCTGTGGGAATGACACTGGCTATGTCTATGTAATAAGATTACTGTCTCCAGTGGTAGCAGTGCTCTGAGAAGCACTATAGTCTCTGCATGGCGTGAAGTGGACTAATTAGCACTGCTGAATTATGATGCCAGTTAGCCTGTCCCCAAACTAATTAGTCAGATTACAGTTCTATAGCTTCATTTGGGAGGCAATCTGTTCTGAGCAGTGCAGTGCGATGGGCTTGAAGGCATTGTGGGCAGCCTCCATGATGCAGTGGTATAATAAAACACTGAAGCACATGCTTAACTTCATACATGTGCTTAAGTCTGATTGACTTCTTATACTTACTATAATGAACTCAATTACAGGTCTGAGTGCTTTGCAGAATTGGGGATGTTTTGTAGTATTTTCTCAAATCTCAGTGAAAGTGAAAAAGTTAAGCCTTAATGGTCCATTTTTGTTCAAGCAGAAGCATCATTCCCACTGATGCAAGTATAATCACATATGATAAGATTAAATGAAGAGGAAAGAATTAGAAAAAGATGTGTAATTGTCTATTTTTGTGAAAACCAGACTAGGTAAAATAATTAATATTTTTACTTTCTATTGCACTTATTTGGAAGTGAAACCTATATTGATATTTTTTTGCTTGTAATTGAAAGGAGCTGGATTTTACATAAAGTACTCTAAAATGCATTGAAATAATTAGAATTCTCTTTTAAAAGATACAAATTTTATAAATATTGTCATAAATGTGAAGAATATATATTAACTATATATATTCTTCTGTATAAATATATATTAACTGTACAATAGCAACTTTTTCCTAGGAAAACAAAGCTTCAGAATAATGTTTGTGTACAAAAAGGACAGTCATAATCTACTTTCAGTAGCAAATTGATTGTATATTTAAACTGCTTTTTACAGATGATAATGAGACTGAAATTCAAACAGTTGTTTCAGAACCAAGTTGTCATGAAAAGATTTGTAATCAACAGAAGGCTGGAACATCACATAGTAAAACTGTCAGGGTAAAGATGTACTCTTATGATAGAACAGGTATGTAAATCTTAGAAGCAGAAGCAAATTATGCTCTTGTTATGCCACAAAAACCAGTAGAATTACTCCAGGTTTACATTGATACAACAGAGTAGAATTTGCCCAGCTGTTTTTTTGGTATCAGCAATGCACATTTGATTTAAAAAAACTCCTGTGTTCCAGTTCAGGAAAGATGGTATTTTAAGATTTTTTTTTCAGTGACTTGTAACTTTTGCCTCCAAATTACCTTTTACCTTTCTTTCAGAAATTTTCTATTCTTGGTTTCAGGACATAAGTTAATTTACTTAGAATTACAAATAGGTAGGTAATTTTCATATATTTAAAAAAATTAAACCTGTCAGGTTTATTTAAAAAAAATTAAACCTGCTAGGCTCTTATATATTGGCTTTTAGAGTTCTGATAATTCAAAAAGTAGCTGATTTAAGATTTCAGAGGTGCCATATAAATAATCTCCATGAGGAGATTAGCACAGTTTGCTAATGTTGAAATAGGATGGTT
Source organism: Alligator sinensis (assembly GCF_000455745.1). Classification (NCBI taxonomy): domain Eukaryota; kingdom Metazoa; phylum Chordata; order Crocodylia; family Alligatoridae; genus Alligator; species Alligator sinensis. The sequence continues at coordinate 151,731 of NW_005842625.1, read as the reverse complement.
GGGAAATCAGAAACTAGAGCCCAGTTTTGTACTTGTACTCCAAAAATGAATGTCAGATTGGTGTGTTCAAGGAATGCAGGATCTGGCCCATATAGTGAAAGAAGCTAGTGTACAATACCTGTGTTTTATGGTATTGTCCTTGGGAACTTAATTTGGATAGCTCCAGGTTCAAAACACTGTATTTTTTACTATTTTTGCCTAATTTGTTGTATTTTTTAAAACTTAACGTAGCAAATTAGAGCATATTCTAATACAGTATAACCTCATAAATCCAGTACCCTTGGGACCTAGCACTCGCCAGAAATTTGAAAATTCTGGATTTTTGAAACATAAAAAAGCTTCCCCCTCTGGATGTGGAGGGGGAAGCTTGCATGAGGTGGCTGCTGCCGCCATCCACCACCGGTGTGGCTGCTCCCTGTATGGCCGCTGCTCTTTGACCACCCACCACTACCTCCCTCTCCCCCCCGCACCCTGGATGTGGAGTGGGGAGCTTGCAAGCCTGCACATGGCAGCTGCCACCGCCATCCACGTTCTGCATGCACCTGCTACTCAGGACCGGCCAATGTCATTTATTTTTAAAAAGTGGTAGTTTTTTGAATATTTTGGAATGTTGAATACCGGATTTATGAGGTTATACTGTATCTGTACTTGTTTTTGCTTTGTCTTAAACTGACTAAAATAGTACTGCCCCCCTCCTTGAGCATATTAGTAAAACTTCTAGTTTCTCTTAAATTGGATAAAAATGCATGCTGTGTTCTATGTTCTGATGTGCTGCCCCATCTTCACACCCTTCTTCAAAATCCTAAATCTCCCTCTGTGTGTAGATATATTTACTTGAGCAGTAGAAACTAAAGGATTGATCATTGGAAGTTCTGAGTCCCCTTAACACTTACTGAAGTCATCTGTGCTTTGATCTGGTGCTGCTGTCAAGAAATCCATGGTGCATCTAAGGACTGGGATTGTGCAAAATGATTTTTAAGACAACTTTTCTATTTCTCTTATTTTGGTATTGGCGATAAATCAGAGCTACCAGAAGATGGGGCAGGCATTCCAAGCAAAAGGGATGTTTATTTTGCATATCCAAATTGAATCTGAAAATCAGCTCTAGGGTTTCAAGTGGGAAATTAAGTGCAAAGTAGAGGTTTTTTTGTCCACTGCTTCAGGAATGTTTCCACACCCATGTAAAGTGGGTATTATCCCCAGTACAAAAACAGAGGTCACACAAGAGAAGAACCCAAATATTTTTACTCTGAATTCCATTTAACTGTATTGATCATGAAAACGACATTCTGATCAGAGGTATTTTTGCCATTCAAAGCATGAAATATTTGCACAGAAATGCATTGCCAGGTCTGTTTAATTGTTTAATATTACAGAACATTGCCTGCATACCAATAAAACTGTAATGCATATGAAGTAAAATACTAATCATTGTACAATAATAGCTGTCAAAACAGTTTTGGATGTACTTAATTAAAAAATTCAAGGGATACAAGAAAGGGCTTCAGTGGAGTTCATTCTTAAGCTAATATCTGATCATAAATATATAATATACTTAAGGGATAATAATTTCTCTGTATTTATTCATCGGGGAATTTAACTGATCAAAAGAAAAAATAAAATGCTGATACTCTAAATACAATAATATATATAAGGAAAATATCAGATACTCATTATTTATTTAAAAAGGTATAGCTTGAGAAAAATGGTTCAAGGAAGTGTGTGTGTATGTGTGAGTGTGCATTAGATTAATAAATAAGTCAAGCTGTTCCTTCTGCAGTTTCCTTGCATATATTACAAGGAAAAATAGGACCCCCCTGTGGGTGGAATTGGTCTGTGGGCTGGGTCCAGTGTGAGTTCAACATGCGGGGTTGATCCATGGGTGCAGTCCAGTGCACTGGCCTAGCTGTGGCCGGCTTGACTCTGCGTGCCAGATATGCTGACCCCACATGCTTGTGTGAGGGGCCATGTTATCTGGCCCATGAGGCTCCCTCCATGTCTGGAAACTTGGCACTGGGGGAATAGTAACAGAATTAATTGCCTTAGCTTCCAGAGCCACTTCCAGAACCACTTCCAGAGCTGTTGGAATTAACATTTCCACCACTCCCCGCTACCAAATTTCTAGGACCAGTGGTGAGCCCTGTGGGCAGGATGACATGGCTCCATGTGCTGGAGGTTGAACAATCACTGGATTAGTTTTCTAGGACTGGACTGACATTTTCTGAAGATGAATATGGAGACACAGGTTGACCTTTCTGAAGGTTTTTAAATCTTGCACAGGTTATAACTGGCAGCTTGTTTTCATTGCTGTAGTAGCAATATCTGAATAGCTTCAGAGCAATAAGCATAGGCTTGTCCTACCGTCAGTGTTCAGCAACAGTCTCCATAGGAGAAAGGGTACAGAATTGTCTAGTTCCTGTTGCAGTTCTGGTGAATGAGTAAAAGGTTGATCTGTTACTCACCTGGTTTTCCAGAAGACATTACCTATAGTTCCATAACTGCGTACACCACAAAACACACTAACCTATGTTGCTACACCTCACATTAGTGTAGAATAGTGAATGCTTTTGGCTTTATCTAACTCAGAATTATCCTTCAGTTTTTGTTATACGTTAGCAGTTCGTGATTCCTACAAGATAGTATGAAGCTGTGCTTTAACGAGTCCGGTGTTTGTGTGTTTCTAATGGTAATCTGATTGTATATGAAATTAACGAGCAAAAATATAATGGAGGTAATGATTTTTGTAGGTAATATCTTTTATTGGACAGGCTGCAGCGTTGGAAGAGAGTTAGACAAGCTTTCAGGTACAAGGCACCCTTTCATCATAGTTCTTTGAAAGAAGGATGCCTTATACTTGAAAGCTTGTTTAAATCTCTCCCAACCCTACAGGTGGTCCAATAAAAAACATTGCTCACAAAAATCCTTGCATCTTGCATATGTCCTGGATCATCATGTCTACAACATCACTCCAATGCTATCAGAAATTATAGGAGATAGCTGAATCACCCTTACACCAGGATTACTAATACTTTTAATTAATTATATAGACTCTTTAACCTATCATCAGTTGTTATAATGAAAGTTTAGATTAATATATAGGTATTTTCATTGAGGTTGTTCCTGGGTTTTTTCTTTAACTGTACTTTATCTTAACAAATATTGAATGTATCTTTTAAAGCAGGTTAAAACATTCCTTTAAAAATGTCTTGATTCCCCTCCACCCCACCCCAATATGCACCAGAACCAGCTGATGATGACGTGATAAAGCATATTTTGCGGCTGAGATGCAAACTTGGCTGGCAGACAGAATTATCGCCACGTCGATTTTTATCTAAAGCGGCTAAGATGACTAAAATTCAGAAGCTTGCACTTGGGGTAATTCTTTTTTTCTTTTTTTTTTAAGTTGAACTTTGCACTGTGAAAGTGACATTTGACTAAAAGTTTGCTCTCAATTAGCTGTCTACACGTGCCATACAGCACAGTAAATAACTGTGAGTAAATTTGCTACTTGTATTGACAGGTAGCAAATTTACTTTTGATTAGAGCAAATTACTGCACAGTAAGCATTTACACATTCTGAGCCTCTCTGCAGATTTCCAGCCCCTCTGCAACAAGGGTAGGCACAGAAGTGGCAGAACAACAGACTCCATGGCAGAGGAGAGTGCTATGAGGGGAATAGGTAGCATGGTGCAGCTCTTCTACTGAGCCCCTGTGGTGGACCTCAGACCTCTTCGTGGGCCAGATCTAGCCTGCAGACCATAGATTGCAAACCCCAACCTTAATTCTTTACAATAAACAACTTAATAGTAGAGATATTTAGAATCTAAATAACACCTGTGACATTCTTCTGTCCTTCAGCTTCAGTGAAGTTAGCATGGATTGTTACTGTCATTTTATAGATGAGAACATTGAGGCACTGAAAAATTAATCACTTTATCAACATTCTCAAGAAATTGCAGTTAGAAATAGAATTTGGAATAGGTTAGGAATTACTGTTAGGAATAGATTTCCTGACTGCCAATCATTGGGTACATCTACATGTGCACTTGCTCTGGAGTGGGTTTACTCTACAATAAATTACTTTAAAGTAAACCCACCCCGGGCAGGTGTCTACACATGCAGGGATGTGGGAGCAGATCTGCAGCTTCGGCAGCAATCTGCTCCCATCCTCTCTGGTCCTGTACTGGCCCTGTGCAGCGGGCAGGGAGTGCTCTAGGCTCCCCCTGGATGCTAGCTCAAGGGCTGGCAGGGAGCATGGGGCCAGGAGACAGTTGTCTCCTGGCAGGGGCTGGGAGATTGCTCCCTGCCACTGGGGGATTGCTTGATGCTGGGGTGGGCTCCACCACCGGAGTCCAGGTAGGGACAATATCCCCATGCCCTGGCAGTAGGAAGCTCCTGGCCCTGGCTCCTCGATCCAGGGGACTTTGCTCCCTGATGCAGGGGACTTTGAAAGAGCTGCAGGGGAGGGGTAGGTCTCAGCCCCCTGCCCTGATCCGCTGGTGGGATCAATGGAGCTGGAGGCTCAATGCCAGCTGGATGCTCAATGCTAGCTGCACTGGGAGATCAGGACAGGGGCCTGAGACGCATTCCTTCCCTGCAACTCTTTCCAAGCCCTGCACTTCAATCACCCAATCAGGGCATGGGGCGGGGACCTGCCCCTGGCCTGGATAGCTTCCAGCCCCTGCTCCATGATTGCGGAGCAGGAGCTAGGGAGTTGATCCTAGCCCCCACTCTGTGATCCTGGGGTGGGGGGCTGAGTAGTCTGTTCCCAGCCCCTGCTCTGCAATTGCAGAGCTGTGGCTGGGAACAATCTCCCCAGCCCCTGCTCCACAATTGAGCGGGGACTGGGAGCTCCCTGCTGCTGGGGCATGGGGACATTGTCTCCTCCTGGGCTCCAGTGTCCTGGCATCAGGCAGCTCTGGGGGACAGGTCTCCCACCCCCTGCTGCCTGGCTGACCGGGAGCAAGTTTGCTCCCGATTGGTCACCTACACGTGCCATACAGTGCAGTAAGTAATCGTGAGTAACTTTGCTACTTGTATTGACAGGTAGCAAATTTGCTGTTGATTAGAGCAAATTACTGTGCAGTAAGCATCTACATGTATAGATAGTGATGCTTTCTGTGCAGTAATTTGCTCTAATCTTGAGTAAAGTGTCCTAACTTCAAGACCATTTCCTCATTAAGGAAGACAGTTTTTACATTTAAAACCTTTCCTTTGGTGAAGTAGAAAAATGACTGTTTGGACTGAGCTTATGGGAAGAATTTCATGGTAGAAGATCAGGTAAATTTAATCTAAGTAATCCTGATATTATTGTTCACCAGTTTGTTTATTAGAACAGCCTGATACTTGTATTTATTTTATCGCTTTTATTTTTATCTCTTTTATTTTTATGGCAAAGTATATAATTAATATATATGATATTTTGAAAAACGATGATTTAGGATATGAATTGTACTGTAAAATATTAATTATGTATTTCCTCTATTGTCAGAGACCTTTATTGCTGAAAGATTCTGGAGAATATATATATTGTCTCCGCAGAGGAAGGGATAACCCTGAAGCTCCTTATAATCCATATGATCTACAGGTTGTTTCTGCAAACACAGCTAGGCATGCTAAAGAATACTGGACTGTTACGGCTTCATTTGTTTCCAAGGTAACAGATCTATGTAAGAATTTCAGCAGCAACATTTAGTGGTAATTGTAACTCAGATCTTCTGAAAGTTTTTCATAGCATGGACCATAGATTTTCACTGAAGTACCACCTTGCCTTCCATTTATGATCCCATCATATCCCTTTTACAATTACAGTTGTATTTGTGAAAGGGGAAAGACTATTTGTGTAACTTGCACAAATGCCATACAATCTGTCTGATGCTGGGACTAGACATATAAAGTGATGAGACTCCTACTGGCTTTGACCCAATAAAGCTGGGTCTTTTTTGCTCTGGAAGTAGCCTAGCTTGTTTGGATCCAGAGCCCTGGGCCTCTAGTGCAGTAGATATAACAGAAAACAAATCAACTTAGATCCTTCTGTTAACTTCTGTTAACCAGGGCAGGCTTAGGAACAAGGAGGGTGGCATGGGCACCTACAGGAGACCTCAAAGGCCTCCACAAATGCTCAAAGCATGGGGAAAAAGCAGGAGGAACTCACCCTTCTGCTAGCTAGCAAAAACCCAGCCCTAGTGGGGATCACGGAAACCTGGTGGGATTCTACCCATGACTGGGCAGTGGACATCAAGGGATAGGCTGTACAGGCGAGACAGCAGGAAAAAGACTGCGGGGCGGGGAGTGTAGCACTATACATCAAAGAGCAATACATGTCCTCAATGATCAGGATGGAGTCAGAGGAGGGGCAAAATGAAGCGCTTTGGGTAAGAATGCAAGGGGGGCATGGGGAAAGGGACTTGATAGTAGACGTCTACTACATACTGCCTCACCAGGGGGACGAGCTGGACCTGAAATTCTCAGGTCAGCTCACGGAGGCTGTAAAGTCAAGGGATGTGGTTGTCATGGGTGACCTAAACTACCCAGACATCTACTGGGAGGAGCGTGTCCGACCGCTTGCGTAGGTTCCTAGCCGGGATACAGGACCTCCAGGAGGTGCATAGTCCCACCAGGGGAAATGCCTTGCTGGATTTGGTCCTTGCCACAGGCGAGAACGTGGTGAGGGGTCTGCAGGTACTCAACCACCTGGGCGACAGTGATCATTGCCTGCTGGAATTTACTATCCAGCGCAGGGTGGTGAAACCAAGTAGCAAGGCAGAGGTCCTCAAGTTCAGGAGGGCCGACTTCTGTAAGCTAAGAAGGTTAGTAGGAGAGGCATTGGGGTCTTGGAGCTTCAGTGAGATAGGAGTCCAAGATGGGTGATTGTTCCTCAAGGAGATGATCCTCTTAGCTCAAAGGGAGTCGGTCCCAATGCGCACCAAGGGGGGCAGGAGTGCTAAGGAGCCCCCATGGCTTGGCAAAGGCATCCAGTTATGCCTGAGGGCAAAAAAGGAGGCGTACAAGCAGTGGAAGCAAGGGGCTATCACAAAGGAGGATTATACCTTCGTTGCTCAGGATTGCAGGGAGGCTGTTAGGAAGGCCAAGGCAGAGATGGAGCTAGGGCTAGCGACCAGAATTAAGGATAATAAAAAGTCCTTTCTCAAATGCATATGAAGTAAGAAGAAGGCACTGGGTAATGTGGGGCCCCTACAGGATAGGCTTGGCAATCTGATGATTGCAGCAAACAGAAAACCTTACCTTTTTAACAAATTATTTGCCTTTGTATTCCTGAACAGGGACCGGGACATCTCCCCCACTAGAATTGCAGACAGACCCAGGGGAGGCACCGCCATGCCTAGGGTCAGGGACGACCTAGATAGGGAACTTTTGGAGGGGCTAGACGTGTTTAAATCAGTAGGTCCGGATGGTCTTCACCTGAGGGTGCTGAGGGAATTGACGGGGGTCATAGCGGACCCCGCCAGTTCCCTGGCGCAGCTCTATGAGAGCTCGTGGGGCATTGGCCAGGTACCAGAGGATTAGAAAAGGACTAATGTGGTTCCCATTTACAAGAATGGGAGAAAGGAGGACCCCAGCAATTATAGGCCAGTCAGCCTTACTTCGGTCCTTGGAAAGACCTTTGAGAAAATTATCAAGGAACATGTCTGCAAGGGCCCAGCAGGGAAGGTAATGCTCAGGGGCAACCAACATGGGTTCATTGAGGGCAGGTCCTGCCTGACTAACCTGGTTTCTTTTTATGATCAGGTCAGAGAGTCCCTGGACGAGAGTGTCGAGGTAGATGTCATCTTCCTGGACTTTTTAAGAAGGCCTTTGACATGGTTTCCAACCACATCCTCTTAAAAAAAACTAGGTGACTGCGGCATTGATGCCTACACAGTCACATGGGTGGCAAATTGGCTAGATGGTCACACCCAGAGAGTGGTGGTGGATGGGTCATTTTTGACCTGTAGGGATGTGGGCAGTGGAGTCCCCCAGGGCTCGGTCCTGGGGCCTATACTGTTCAACATCTTTATCAGCGATCTGGATGTGGGTGTGGAATGCACACTATCCAAATTCACTGACAACACTAAGATGTGGGGCGAGGTGGGCACGCTGGAGGGGAGGGACAGAATCCTGCTAGATCTAGACAGGTTACAGAGGTGGGCCGATGAGAATAGGATAGAATTCATTGCAGGCAAGAGGAAGGTACTGCATCTGTAGAACCCATAGCCCTCAAAGTGTACCACCTAGTCATGGGTAGGGTCACGCCAAGTTTCCATTAGCCCTGCTAAATCAAAGTTACTGTTTGCAGGCAGGAGTGCGAGTTCTTCCTGCTTGTTTCCCATGCTTCTAGCATTAGTATAGAGGCACTTGAGACCTCCGAATGGTGCCTTTGGTGCCCCCCCCCCCCGCCCCTCATTCTGATACCTAAAGGCCCCCTGGTACTTACCTGGGGTGTACTACTGCATGTCTCACAATTTGTAGGTTCCAGATTATTAACCAGATTTTTATTTATTAGAGCAAGAGGTTAATGAAATAGTATTTACCAGCTTACATAGTGTTTATACAACATGAATTGCCATAGTAAAAACTGCATATTGTCTCAGAAATGCTTCTTCAATTCCTATTATAGAAGGGCCATATTATTTCTTCTCATTTCATTTTTTCTAGTTTATTGCAGGAGATAGAACAGAAGAAACAGAAATGATACCCGTAACAGAATGGCTCTGTGAAAGACAGATTTATTATATGTTACACAGTTTTAATATATTTTCCAATGCCTGGTAAGAGAGAAAAATATTATTTTAAAATTAACATGTTAATTAAAATTGAGTAATTTGCTAATACAGGCAGTCCTCGGACTTATGACACAATTGGTTCCTGAAAACTGCATCTTAAGTCGAAATATTGCAACTCAGAACCAATTTTCCCATAAGGTACAATGTTATAAATGGGGGATTGGTTCCTGAACCAAGGCCCAATACCCTTTTTTCACCAAAAATAACCCAGAATTTTGTACTCAATCAATTATAGATGAATAATATAGCTACATCATTTATAGTGTAAATAGCAATCATATTGATTTGGAAGGATTTCTTTGAGGTGACTTTGCTGGACTTTTTGAAGGGCTCTTGGTTGGAGTCTTCACAGGAGTCTTGGCTACAGGGTTTTCCGGTCTTGTCTGCTTTCTTAAAGGGAGTGTCCAAGGAAGTTTGGAAAGATGGTCTCCAGGGAGATGGGTGATGCGGCGAACTTGTTCGCTGACGTAGCATTGTGTTGGATCAAGCATTGTAAAGTTGAAACTGACGTCAAAGTTGAAGCAGGGTGTCTGTTTATAAACGTTGTCAGTGCCGTTTGTTGTAACTCAAAACATTGTAAGTCAAGGACTGCCTGTACCTTCAGGATGCAACATGCCTACCAGTTTTCCAATAATTTTTTATTTCACAAAATGGTATTTTACTTCTTTAAATAGTTGTCTACACACACATTTTGATATATGCTCAGCCCCTGAGCCTTCGATGGAGACTTTTTTTAGCTTAGCAGTACCTCTGTGTGAGTGCCCCATGCCTCATCCTTGATTGTCTCCTCCCGTCACACTGAGGGGACAAAACATCTTTGCTGAGTTATATTAGCTCCTCGTCAACTAGTTTTTGTGGCCTGGGGGTTTGACCCATATTTACCTTTTTCAGCTTATTCTTTTTGTTTCTTCAATCATTTTCTTAATATTGGTCCTTTTATTTCTCTTTTTGTTTCTCTTCATGCTTTGGAAGGCTCTGGCCTCATTCCCCCATTTTCCTTTGTGACTAGTTAGTGTGAAACCACCATTTTTTGTAGCCTGTTGCTTTTATGCAGAACTTTGTCCTTCTCATTTTGAGCTTCTGTTTTGCAACTTTTGCCTCTCATTGCTGCTGTGATTCCTTCACTTAACTCACTGGAATTTCAAAGCTATTTCCCACTGAGTCTTCAGTGAGTCCCACGTGCCCAAAAAGTGCAACATTTCTTGATCCTTCAAGCCCCCAGCAAGAAAAATATGAGAGATAAAACTGCATATTCTTTCTTGAGAAATCTTTCAGATTGTCCTTCAACCTTGGCACCAAGTCTTCGAGATAGCATTGTCCTGTTCCTTGATACAATGTCACCTCAACACCTGGTTTCACAGGACAGTCTCCAGCCACCTCCAGGCTGCATGTGCAGACTTTCCTGCACAGCCTGGGGCTGTCTAGGAACTGTCCCAGTTGCGTAGGTCCCAGCCAGCTCCAGGCTGGGTGGGGAACTCTTCCTGTGCAGGGAGCTCCTGGCCCCTGCTCTGCGATCGTGGAGCGGGGATAGGGAACAGGCTGGGAGCTTGTTCCCAGCCCCAGCTTCGGCCACTGCTCCACAATGGCAGAGTGGGGGCTGGGAGCTCCCTGCTGCCGGGGCTGGGGGCATTGTCCCCACTGGGGCTCCAGTGGCAGAGCCTGCCCTGACAGTGGGCAGCACCTGGGGACAGGGAGTAATCTCCTGCCCCCTGTTGCTTGGTTGACCAAGAGCAAATTTTCTCCCAGTCCGCTGTCTACACATGCAGCATTGCTCAGCAGTTAATTTGCTACTTGCATTTGCAGATGGCAAATTAACTGCTGAGTAGAGGAAATTACTGCACAGTAAGTATCAGCGTGTGTACATGGTAATGTTTACTACACAGTAATTAGCTCTACTGCACAGTAAAATGTCTTTTGTAGACGTGTCCTTTTTTCCTAACTCAGCTCCTCAAAGTTTGGAAGTCAGGTCTTTATCCTTAAGAGTGTATGCAGAAGAGCCAGAGAGGTTTCATGGAAGAGACATGATTAATCAGGTTTGCTTTGTATCCTTCCTCGTTTCACCATGGGCAAGATTTAATGACTTATCAGGACCACAGAAAGTGACAATATGTTAAAAAGTTAAAGCCCATTCTATAAAAAACCTATAGAAGAAAAATAAGAAACTGGGGTTATGGATTTACTCTACATAAGTAATTGTTTTCCTTGCTTCTAGCATGAAAAAGTATTTTTTCACCTGGAAAAGTATTGTTCAAAGAGTTAGGATGAACAGGAGCAAGTAAGTCTGAATAAAAACTATTTCTGTGGAAAAACTTAAAAGGAAACAGAAAAATGTAAATTAACCTCTTAGTACTGTGCAATGAACAATTACAAAAACATTAGATTATCTTTATTGGATTGATATCTGTATGGCAAAAATGCTGTAATGAAAGTTTTTGTTACTTGTAAAGTAAAATATCAGTACTTTATTATGTGTCTGTTTAGAACCCAGACAGTGGGCTTCTGATCCTTGATATGGGGCCTTTATGTGATGTAGTAATATAAATAATGAGGAATATGGAATAGATTTATGCTACTCATCATACACCAAGAGTATTTGGATTCTTTGCAAATGGAGTGTGGAGAGACTAAGAGGATGGAATTAGCACCCACGAACACTTTATTTCTGTCCTAATAGTTAAACAGTCAAATTTGATCTTGGATAACTTGAAAGCAGCATATTTTCAAACTTGTTCTCCAAATCTATAGTAATATTTGTTTTTACTTCCTTATATAAAGTTGCTCACATGGAAGTGTTTGCAGGATCTTGCTTTAAGACAGGTGAGGTAAAGTGATTTTTGGATAGGAAGTCTTTAGAGAACTCTAGAGCAGTGATTCTCAACCAGGTGTGGTACAGTGCCATGCAGTATTAACACTGTTAAGTGTGCAGTCACATATACAGACAAGGTTCCTTGGGTGAATTTGATATCTGTTATTAGACCAACCCAAATGGTTGGAGAATAGTTATTAGGCAAGCTTTCGAGTTCAAAAACCCTTCGTCAGGCTAAGGAAGTTTCAGCAGTTGGTGTGTGCTCTTCCTGGATAGAATGAAAAGTAAAGAAGCCAGGGGCTGGGCTGGGGAGTCAGTTGCCAGGCAGATTATAATGTATCAAAAATCCAATGTCTATGTTTAGTCCATGATCTCTAGTATCCAGGAGGTTGATGAAATGGAGCTCATAGGCTCGTCTCTGGGAAGTGTTGTGTAAGTTTCCCTTGAGGATCAGGACTGAGAGATTGGAAAGAGGGTGGCCCTCCTGTGAGAAATGTGCCCCCACCGGTAATTGGGTATTTCTGTCTTTGATAGATTTCTGGTGTGCGTTCATTCTGGCGCGCAGTTGTTGTTTGGTCTCTCCTACATATTTTCCATCAGGGCATTTGGTGCATTGGATGAGATATATTACATTTCTGGAGGTGCAGCTGTAAGATCCAGGAATGCTGATGGCTCTGTTGTGGGGTGTAGTAATTGTGGGGGGGGTGGAGATGTGTTGGCAGGTTTTGCATTTCTTGTCATGGCACAGTCTGGATCCTTTTGGTGTGTTCTGGGCTTGAGGAAGTTTGCTTCTGGTGATGAGGTTGGCGAGGTTCGGTGCTTGTTTGAAGGCTAGGATGGGTGGCTCTGGGAAGATCTCTGTAAGAATAGGGTTCTTAAGTGGTTACTGCGTATTTATTTAGTACTCATATAAACATCGTGGTTGTGTCGCATCATGGTTTTTTCCATGCAATGCTACTGTGCAGTAGTATCAGGCTATTGCGCAGTCAGCATCTCGTGTAGATGCGCCCACTGCTGGTAGTCTAGGGGCTGTCTGTTGTATTTGTTCATTAGACCTATAAACTGAAGGAGGTACTGACAAGAATGAAAAGCTCTACCTAATGAAGCACAAGTTGGAGTAATTAGAATTTCTAGCTCCACTATAGGCTGTGAAATGCTCATTGAAAATACTGAGGACATGATCAAGGCAGTTTCCTATCCACATATGTATTTATCATACCCTTCATATCTTTTTTTAATAATTGTTTGTATTAATGTATTCCATAACCCTTTTATTCAGTAAATTTAAAGAAACAAAAACTTACACAAAAATCTCTTACATAACTTTTGGTATGTTAAGTTTTTATAACTATGTAGCCAAAGAAAACATTTGTGATGGCAAATGTTTTGAAAGCATGAGGTCTGTAAATATAGGTGTAAAGTCCATGCATATAAGTGTCCCTATATTTCCCATTTAAATAGGTATTTGAAAAATATTCCTTTATTTCAGTATGCAGATTAGGTCCACAGATGTAGGCATATGTGGAGCCTGGGACTCAAGTTTTTGCTAAATGGTTGTTTCATATTAAAGCTGCCATTTTACCAGTTCATATACTTTTGTTATTAGCATTCTTTAGTGAATTAGAAACAAATCTTGACACTATTTTGTCAAGCTCAAATGCTCTGGGAAACATACAGAATAGTGGATGTTTATAAAGTGAAATGATATCACAACTTTTGCTTTTTATTTAATATCAATGATACTTCACACTGTTCATGTTCATTTCTTTTTAGCTTGCAAGACAATATGATTTCCTTGTAGTAGAAGATGATCCATATTATTTTCTTCAGTTTAATAAGGTAATTTATCTGTGCTTATTGGAGCAGTATGTCTTCTGGGTCAGGAGAGCATTAATGCAGGATACTTGAGGCTTATACCATGTGCTATTCTTACCTAGTAGCCTGCCAAATTAAATTAAAGCATTGCTAGTACATGCTCAATCCTTAATAGGGAGGCTACCTTGCGTCTCCTTGGGCACGTAAACTCCTGGACCCCTCGTGGGTCTTATCCTGCACCCATGGGTGCCTTGGGGCACCCTAGCCTTATGGGCTATGCGTGGCTCCTACCACCCCTAATACCACGCCCCAAGCCTCGCTGATGTACTGGACGTTGGTCTGTCAACATGCCCGCTTCCCTGGGCCTCCTCTGTAGTCTAGCCCGCTCTCCCGGGCTCGCTCCAATATACAGCCCCTCACTGGGACTCTCGTCGAGCCCCCTCTGGGCCTTCTCTAAAATAATCTAGCCCGCTATGGGACTTCCTAGCGGGTCTCCGGTCCTTTAGGCCAACCACACGGCTACCCTCTCTGATCCCAGCTCTCTGCGCTGCTATCCCCTTTTGCCGGGGACCACCGCAGCACCTTGCCTTTCTCCTGGGGCGCTGTACTACTAACCCCTTCCATCGGGGTCCACCGCAGCACCCTGCCCCTATCTGAGGGCTGTTGCTGCCCTATCTGGGGGCTTTTGCTCCATTAGCCTACAGCCATGCTCGCTACGCCCGTCTTGGGCTCCTCAATAGTCTACCTTCTCGGGGACCTTACATGCCCGCGCCGCGCTTCTCAATAATATCGCCCCCTCTCTGGGGCTCGCTGTGCCCACGCTGGGCTCCTTAATAATGGTGCCCCCCTGTTTGGGGATCTCTATGCCCACACTGGGCTTTTTAAATGCCCCTCTCTGGGCTGGGGTCTGCACACCACACAAGTTGCACCCTTACTGGCGCTGGGGTCCCCTCGTCACTGGGGTTGTCCCCGGGAATACTGCGCCTTCCTGGGCGCTAAGGCACCCCACCCTCTGGGGGTCCCTATGTGGCCTCCTCCAACCCCTATAGCCTCACCCAAACCACCAGTGTAATAGCAACAACGCGAATGCAAAACACAAGCCTCTAGGCTATAACATAACTATAAGCCACCTGGTTATAACTTAGCATCATGGCTCAAGCCTCCAGAGCTATCATGAGCTATACTTGCAATCAGGCTTCTACCCATAACTCAACTGGGGGAGCTCCTGCCTCTCCGGCTGCTGGCAGGAAACTGCCAGCCTGGCTTCAGCCCCGGGCTTTATAAGGGCCAGGCCCCGCCCCGGGGGGATCAAAGTCTGTAGTTTTTCTTGTAATCTTGGTGGAAATGATTTGATGGTATTGTTGAGTTTTTTGGTGAAAGGGGGAGTAGGATCTTCTTGTAGTTCTTTGTAGTAGGTGGTGTCAGAGAGCTGTCTGTTGGCTTCCTTTATGTAATCCTCAAGGTTTAGGATGACTATGGCTCCTCCTTTATCTGCTGGTTTTATTACTATTTGGTGGTTAGATCTTAGAGATTCTATGGCCTTTTTCTCTGGTAGAGAGAGGTTGTTGTGGTGGCGTGTGTTGCTGATTATTTCATTGTTCATTCTTTCCCTGAAGCAGTCAATGTAGCGGTCAAGGTTAGGGTTTCGTCCACTGTGAGGTGTCCAATCTGATTTTTTGGGGGCTTTTTGGCATTGATCCTTTCCTGAATGTTGTCAGAGGATGAGTTGTTGTTGCGAGTGGGTTCAGTTTGGTCGTGGAAATATTCTTTGAGGTGCAGGCATCAGAAGAATTCTTCTAGTTCTCCACATTGAAGTATTTTATTAGGGTATTTTTCTGGACAGAAATTAGATCAACAGGGCTACAACCTACACCCCTGCAGTCACGTATACATGATTCAAAAGTCAGAATCGGAGATTTCTAATAGGAATCCATAGTGTCAAAAATATTCTGACCTATTGTGGTCTTTCTAAGTTCTTTGTAACAAAAGGATCACTTCATTATTATTATTATTATTATTATTATTTTAGCTTTTAAAATGGGATGCCTCTAAATTCAGAAAAGTTATGGAGGGGTACCTTGAGTTTGAAAAGGTTGAGAACCACTTTTCTAGGAGTTACACTTTTGGCGTTTAGTGACCAGGGTTAATTATTCAGTAAGTGATACTCTTCCCTCCCGGTTAAAATAATTTGAGATTGTCCTAGAGTATCACAACTGTGGTAGAGGTTTATATTATGTTTAATTATATTCTGATTATTTATGACTATAAATATTAAGCTTTCCATGGTTTTAGGCCCTGTAAGGAAAGAAGGGCAGGGGACAGATCAATCCCCTTTGTATCAGAGCCCTTTGTATATGCTCTTGCCTTTAGCTTCCATTCTGTGCTACTCTGACATACAGGATACTAAGCCAAATGGACCTATTAGCAAAGTCCATTCTATGACACTTTTTGTTTTTATCGAAAGTTTGCTAATGTCAATGAACATCTTTCCACTGATTTTAATGCATTTTGGATCTGACCTTTAGTATTTTATAAGGATATTTGGTTTAAAAATAAAGTTGAATTAATAATATAAAGAGAACCATATGATCACAAAGAAAAATTAAATAAATGTTTGATTTAGCAACATCTGAGAGCCAGGCTGAAGATGCAAAAGACAATACCACAGAGTTCTGATTCATTATATCCCTGATTTTTAAACATTTGATATTTCATAAATATATGAATAATGGTCAGTGTCTCAAAATGAAAAGTATTTGTATGCATTTTACACCTGTGATGTTTCTCTTATTTCTAGAACAATGATGTACAAACAACTATTTTTTGCTGATGAAGTATTTTTAAAATGCTTACTTTATATTAGAGGACTGTGTGAAAATACAAGTAACATTAATAGCTACAGAGGGTCAAAAAATAATGTAATTTATTTGATAAAGGTGAGCAAACTAACACTTTTAGCTATGCAGATATAAATTGCATCACATGTCCTGTTTTATTAAAAATTAAAAATGATCTGATTAATAAGATGTGTTAAGCTATTCTTGAATTTTGGAAGTCAGTAGGAAGGCTGCTTCAGTTATAGCTAATTTGAGCATAAGACTGGCTATAGAGTTTCTGTTTCTAGAAAAATAAGGGAACGGGTATTGGATGTCTGGGTTCCAAATGATAAGTAACAGTTTAGAAGTACTAGTTTAGGAACCTGTTCCATGCATTAAGTATGAAAATAGTTGTATAATGTGTCACCAACACACTGCTGTATGTAATGGGATATTATGACAAGGGAGAGGGGCTGGTTGCCTGTACTACTCTCTCTCGTGGACTCATTTCTAACAGTACAAATTGTCCACTGCTAGAAATGAACTCTTGTACAAGGCCTTTGTGTATACTCACACCTCATTAAGACTTGTTACCTTGTTATTCAGTGTGTCAGCAGATGCTGTTAGTCAATCAAGCTACTTACCCCCATGTCCCTCCTGTGAAGCAGTGCATGTATAATGTCTATGGTAGCAGATTAGCTGAAAAAAAGACAAGCGCTCAGCTTCAAGGCTTACAGGATTAGTCAACCTCTATAGATGTCAGGGAATTTCTGGGCTGCCACATTTACATGCTGTATGTGACTTAAATCGTACTACAGTATAAACAGTAATCTGTATGGTTACTAATAGTGGGGTCTGGCACAAAGCAACATGATATTCTGTATAAAAAATAATTTCTCATTGCAGTAGAATCCTAGATAGTTTGCCCTATGTTTGGCCACTTTTAAATCAGCTGAATGTTATGCAGTGGAAATATAATTTTCACAATATCTTTATATCTACTGAAATCTTCTTAACTTTTCTTTTTCTCTGGCACCCATGAATCTCTGTAAATGTCACTGTTAAATTAGTTTTTCTAGCCCACTTTTGGAATATGTGTCTTTCTCTTGTAAGTGTACACTGCCTTACACATACACATACACTCACTCTTCCAAGTTGTTATATTGGTAGGGACCTACCCAATTCAAGGAAGGTGGCCAATATCACAGGAAGATTGTGGGGCTGACTGTCATTTTTGAGGGCTTATTGCAGCGAGCCTCCCCCAAACGTCTGGCTGAGGGGCCCGCCGGTGGCCCTGCCCCCCACCACTGTTGGCGGAGTGGACTGTCCCTCATACAGCTTTGCCCCTCGCTGCTGATTGCCTGAGAGGGTTGTCTGTCATGCAGCCCTGCCCCTCGCTGCTAATTGGTGGAGAGGGGTAGAGCTGCATGACAGGCAGCCTTCTTAGTCAATCAGTGCCAAGAGACAGGGTGGCAGCCATCTTGTCTGCCCCCTTCATGCCAGCAGCCCCACTCCCCGCCCCACATCCTCTTGGTGGGTAAGCAACCAGGCTGCAGCAGCCATGAGGACTGCTGGCTTCCATTGGGGAACCAGCATTTGATTTTTAGTCAGTTTTTTCCCCCACAGATTTCACAGATATCGCCCAATTTTGTGATGTCCACGAAATTGCAAATTGAGTAGGTCCCTATTTATTGGTGCTGCATGTCATTCTGCACTCAATTTCAACTCCTTGTCATATAATCTTAGAAAATTAGGATTCAGGAAGTCATCTAGTCCAACTCCCTGCTCAAAGCAGGACCATTTTCAACTAGATCATTCCAAATGGTGTTTTGTCAAGCCGGGCCTTAAATCCTCCAAGGATGGAGATTCCACTGTCTCTCTAGGTAATCCATTCCAGTACTTCACCACCCTCCTAGTGTGAGAGTTTTTCCTAATATCCAACATAAACCTCCCCTGCTGCAACTTGCTTCTTGTTCTGTCATCTGTCACCACTGAGCACAGTTGAGCTCCATCCTATTTGGAACCACCCTTCAGGTAGTTAAAGGCTACTATCAAATTCCCCCTTAGTTTTCTCTTCTGCAGACTAAATACGTCCAGTTCCCTCAGCCTGTCCTCAGAAGTCATGGGGCAGATCATGTGCCCCAGCATCCTTACTATTTTCATTGCCCTGACTGCCATCTGACACCTCCAGGGAAGGTATTCTACGTGATCAACACATCAAATTGCTACTCAACACAGTTCACAAAGACACTCTCATGGACCCAGAGGGACAGCCTTCCATCTTCAGCTCCCTCTGTGCAAAAATGAAGTTTATTTCCTACCTATGGGGGTTTTGTACCATCTTGTACCATCTACACTTTTCCCAGAGCTTGATGAAGGGACTTTGATCCTGAAAGCTTGCAGAAAAGGACAGTTTTCTTGCCATTTTCCAGTTGATCTAATAAAAGGTATCATTTTGGAACCAAGAGTTCTAGTTCTTTGTATTGCTAAAGTCAAGGTATATCACATCCACTACTTTTCCCACATCCACACAACCAGTTATCTCATCATAGAAAGCAATCAGGTTGGTCAGGTATGACTCTTTTCCAAGTGCTTAAAAATGGACTCCTTGTGGACCTGCTCCATGATTTTTCCAGGGTCCGAGGTGGGGCTGACTGGTCCATAGTTACCTGGATTCTCCTTCTTCGCTTTCTTAAAGATGGGCAATATATTTGCCTTTTCCAAGTGTCCGGGACTTCCCTCAATCGGCACAAGTTTTCAAAGATAATTGCCAGGGGCTCTGTAGTCATATCAGCCAACTCCCTTAGCACCTTTGGATACATTGCGCTTGGCCCTATGAATTTGTATGTATCCAGCTTTTCTAAATAGTCCCTAATCTGTTCTTTCACCATTGAGGGCTTCTCACCTTGTCCCCAAACTGTGTTGCCTGGTGCAGTAGTCTAGGAGCTGACCTTGCCTGTGAAGACCAAGGTAAAAAGGGCATTAAATACTTCAACTTTTTCCCCATCTGTTACTAGGTTGCCTCCCCTAATCAGTAAGGGACCCACACTTTCCGTAACCTTCCTCTTATTGCTAACACACTTGTAGAAACCATTTTTGTTACCCTTCATGTCTTTTGCTAGCTGCAGCTCCAGTTACACTTTGATCTTCCTGATTTCATCCTTGCATGCCTGAGCAATATTCTTATATTCCTCCCTAATCATCTGTCCAAGCTCCTACTTCTGTTAAGCTTCCTTTTTGTGCTTAAGCTAGTGGAGGGTTCTCTTAAAAGCAAAACTGGTCCCCTGCCATATTTGCTATTCTTCCTGCACATTGGGATGGTTTGTTCCTGCACCCTCAGTAATGTTTCTTTAAAATACAGCCAGCTTTCCTGGCTTGCTCTCTAGAGGTGTGCGAAATGGGCCGTATTTGATTTGGATTCAGATTCGGCCCGAATCGGGGACAGTGATTCGATTAATTGATTTGGATCACTGTCCCGATTTGATTTGGCCGAATCCAAATCTGAAAATTTGAAGAATCAGCGATTCAGCCGTAGACAAAACTTTAAATGTTTTTTTTTACATACCTTGAGATATCAGGTGCGGCTCATAAATGCTGTGATGCTGGGGTGGATGGAGCCTCACACAGGAATGCAGGGAGACCCTCTGTGTGCTTAGTGACAGACCCCGAAGTGGACTGGAGGTACTTTCTGTCCACTTCTGGGTCTACAGCCAAGCACGCGGGGGACCCCTTCCATGCTCCTCCAGCTCAGCGATTGGCTGCGGGGGGACCCTGGATGTCCCCCCAGACCCAGGAGGCACCAGTCTCCGGGGTGGGGGGAGTGTCCCCCGCACACTCCCCGATGAACCCGGAAGTGGACCGGAAGTACTTCTGGTCCGCTTCCAGGTCTGCTGCTGAGCGTGCTGGGGACCCTGCCCCACTCCCCGTGCTCCTGTGGAATGCTTTATCCTCCCCAGCGTCTCAGCATTCACGAACCGCCTGCTATCTTGAGGTATGTAGAAAAAGCATTTAAAGCTGTGTCTGTGTCCAAATCATTTAATCTCTGAATCTCTCCAAATCAATTCGGAGGGTTCCGATTTGATTCTCAAAGATTAAAGCGTCTTATGATTTGATTTGGATTTGGAGAGTCAGCCACCAAATCAGGCCAAACCTCTGCTGAATCGAATCAGTGACCAAAGCTTTGCACACTGCTTTCCCCTACTGCTTTCCCCCTCAGACTGGCCTCTCAGGGGATCCTGCCCGTCAGTTCCCTAAGGGAGTAAAAGTATTCTTTTCTGAAGTCCAGGGTCCATACTCTGCTGCTTTCCTACCTTTTGTCAGGATCCTGAACTTGATGATCTCTTGGTCACTGTTGCCCAAGTTGCCATCCACTTCTACATCCCCCACCAATTCTTTCCTGTTTGTGAGCAGCAGGTCAGGAAGAGCATGGCCTCTTGTTGGTCTCTTCAGCACTTCCACCAGAAAGTTGTCTCCAATGCTCTCCAAAACCTTTGTGGTTTTCCTGCGCACTGCCGTATTGCCCTCCCAGCAGATGTCAGGGTTATTGAAATTCCCCATTAAAACCAGGGCCTGTGATCTGGAAACTTCAACAGGTTGTCTGAAGAAAGCCTAATCTACCTCATCCTCCTGGTCTGGTGGTCTGTAGCTCACACCCATCACAACATCACCCTTGTTGCTGTCCCTTTTAATCTTAACCTGACTTTCAAGTGGCCTATCTCCAGTTTCATACTGGAGCTCTGAGCAGTCATATAGCTCTTTTATCTGCAGCATAACTCCTCCTCCTCTTCTCCTCATCTGTCTTTCCTGAACAGTTTGTAGCCATCCATGACAGTGCTCTAGTCATGCATGCGATCCCACCAAGTCTCATCTTATCCCTATCTTCAGTGCTGTGTGTCGTTTTGCCCCATCTATATTCGCACTTTCATTTCAAACCACTTTTCTATGGAGGGCTTACATTCAGACAGCTCTGGTTGTCTTTGTGTTCACTTTGCATTTAGGGTTCTGGTGCTTGTAATGTTGATATATAGAGTGTTGAGTCGTGGGTGAAAGATAAATTCATATTCGAGTAACCAGTTTCCTTTGATTGTCTGTGGTATTCTTATCTCTTAATTTTTATCTGTTGCTTCAGGTGGACAGGTCCCGCACATATTCCTTGGATGAGTTTTATGAGGAGCAGTATCAACAAAACAAACAAGCTCTTGATCAACTACAGACTTTCAGGGAGACAGTAATTACATCCATTAAAAATACTTTTATTAGGGTAATTATTTAAGTTAATTTATCACTTTTTTATTTTATAGTTTTATCCTGTATCTTTTATTCCTGTTCATTTCCCTATAGACCCAGATCTTATTTTGCTTGAAAGGTAACTAAAACTAAATTGCCTCTCTCTTTTCAACTTGCATGTGTCTTTTTCAGGAGAGCTGATTCTATTCCACATCTAATTTGCCTAGGTTTCCCATTCTTTCACTGGGCAGCCTAGTCACCTAACCTGTCCCGGAAGATGCACTCATATCTCTACTATACTGTCACTGAACAGAGTTCTATCATGTCAGCATTCAGCTCAGTGGGCACCTATATGTGTGAAGGACCTCTTGTCCAGTGCTTGCTAATTAGCACGTGTCGGAGAAGACTTGATTGAGTCTGTTGTGAGTCTGCTGCAGTGTGCTCATTAGTGCACTCCAGCAGCCTCCGCATCACATATATTCAGCATCCCTATATTTCAAAATGGTGGTGGGAGTGCTTTAACTAAAGCTCGTCAAATGAGCTTTAGTTAAAACGCCCCTGCCGCCATTTTGAAGCGCGGGCTGCTCAATACGTGACACTGCAAGGACTTTAATTAGACTAGCTTTCAGAGCCGCTGTAATTAAAGTGCCCCACTCCCCCTCCACCCCAGAGCACATATATAGATGCCCTGTCTGACCAGCTAAGAGGGGAGGTTCTTTTTTGGGAAATGTCTCAGAGGAGAAGGCTACTAGTGTTTGTGTAACTGATAGCAGCCTTGAATTTCATGTACCATAAAGGGAGTTGATGCTGGTGCCCACTGTTGTCTAGTAGCCCAGGTACTTGCCCAGGAAGAAAGTTTGGAGTCCTAGGCCATCTTGCCGTAAGGCTAGGGACAGACATTACACATAAACCAGTTTAAGTGATCAGAAACTGGTTTAAACCTGTAACAGAACAGATGTTCAGTGCACATAAACCAGTTTGAAAATGGCTGAAACTGGTTTGAGATAAACCTGGTTAACTGTAGTATCACACTTAACTGATTTGGGTCAAACCAGTTTATGCAATGTCTGTCCCAGACCCCTTGCTGGTTTAAGTTAAACCAGATTCCCCCAGCATTCAGGCATGCTTTCTGGGCTGGGCTGGGCTAGGCTGGGTGGGGCTCTCTACTCCACAGCAGAGCTGGCCCCTCCCCTCTGCTTCCTGGTTGGAACTTGGCAGAGACTGCAGGTGTCTACCTGGCTTTCCCCTGCTTCCCCCATCCCCTCCTCTCCCCTCCCCACTCCTTGCTAAGCAGGGATTCCCCAGTCCCCTCTACCTTACACAGATACTTCTCAACATTAGCGAGCAGACCACATGATGGCTATGGTCTATGCAGTGGCAGATGGGACAAAGACAGAATCAACAGGTAGCTGGTAATGTCCCTGTGTTGCAGTGACAATATGTAGGGGGTGCATGTGCACCCCCTGACAGCAGCATTCCTGGGCAGGGGAAGCAGGTGAGAGCGCTGGTGCCCCCCCCGAGAGCGCTGGCCAGGGAGTGTGCCAGGAGAAGCAGTCCCCCTGCGGCCAATCCTGCTGACCTGGAAGTGCCAGCGGTGTGCCGCTGCCAGTTGCGGATCACCGGGATTGGCCATGGGGACCCCCCCTTCCCCCTCCCCCCCCCGGTCTGTGGAATCGGCTGAAGGGAGACCCACTCCCCCGATCGCTGACTGCTGGGGGGGCAAGTGCCCCCCCCTGACTCAGGAGGCACCATTCTCCCATGCTCTGTTGTTTTCTTAATGGAGTGATAAACACTAAGTTGGGGTTATAAACACTGCGTTATCAATTCCCTCCTTGGCTAGTCAGGACCAGGTGGGGAGCCTTCCCTAATTAGAGCATTAGAGCAGCCTGCCAGCGTCTGGCCATGCCCCCGCTCAGCTCAGCAGTGTGGAAGGGAAAGGAGGGTTGCTCTAGTGCCCCCTGGCTTCTAGCCTGAGTCACTTCAGGCACGTGCCTACATTTCTGGGATTTCTTTTTGAATGTCTGTCCCTAGCTTAAAGGGGTTTTAACCCACATCGCCTACATCCCAGGATAGGGGCTAACAACCAGTGCTGGCCAGGGGTGAAAGAAATCCTTCAGCCCTCCTGTTGAAGCTGGGCTGCTGGTTGGAAAGGAATGCAAGTCATGACATGAGAAACAGGGCAAACAAGAGGGAGTGTGACTGTGTGGTGCAGTGAGGAGAAAATTCAGTTTGTAAGAGGGTAATCCTAGGTTCTGGTTCCTGGTGCCAAGACTGTTTATGTATTTTGCATTAAATAGTCATTGGATGAAAATGATAACTGGTATTAAGAATAGGAGTTAGAACCTATAATTTTCTTCCCTTTCCCCTGCTACCATCAGTATGCCATCCCCACAGGACTTGAGTCACATTGCTTCTTATTTGCTCCCTGGACTATTTTATGCATTGTACATTAGATGGCCATTGGTTAAAAAACAGAAATAACAGTGTGACGGCCGTTTGAAGCCTCAAACCCTCAAGCTTCCAGAGCTATCCCATGTTCTGACTGTAGCCAGATGATTACTAAGATTATAGTGAACAGAAAATAAAGTTTTTCCTTTTAGTAGGACCCCAGGAGTTGGCTAATCATGACCTGCTTCCCACAGTTACTCCATTAATTCCCAACTGGCATAAAAAAAGTCTGTTCCTTCCTGACCTGGGTTTTCAGCCATGTGATCCAGAAAAATACCTCTTCCAAAACTGCTCTTGTGACTGAAAATACCTTGGGAAGCTTTCTTTGGTTTAATAGATGTTTTTTTTCTTTTCAGTTCTAAAATTAAAGCTTAAATACAGGCACAGACAGCCAGTCTGGATAGAGCCTCGGTTTTATTTTAGTGTTTATTACTAAAGTATACTTTTGACCATTTTGTAATATTTTATCTTTATAGTTACCTTATGATCAGCACATTCAAAATAAAAGCATTATTTTTCTCAGAAGTATGGAATCTAAATTAACATCACAGTCCTGAATTTTCAGTGTGTCTGATTCACTGGAACTTTAAACTTAAACATTTCTGAAAAATATAGAAAAAGTTTGCAATGAAAAGTGACTGCTTCAAAGTGCCAAATGTGATATATAAGGGATTCAAAGCACGCTAATTTATTTTCTAAATTTATTATCACTATCTCTGTAGGTGGCAGAAATGAAGGGAGTTCAAAAACTTTTTCAGCTTGTGCCCACTGACAGTAAAGAGAAACCAAAATGTACAGAAATAGGGGAATGGTGTCAGATGACTAAATGCTTTTCAAGATTCCTTCAACTAGTTGACAAGATTTTCCAGGAACTTCTTCGTAAATTGGTGCACAATGCTGTCCATCTGCTTTTGGAGTTTTTTAAACGTTCCAGCAGTGTGACTGCTCTAGATGAAAAGAAGAATGAAAACCTTATGAGGTTATTTCTATCAGTCTAGATTGCAAACGCTGGTTTAAAACAGAATTTTGTTTCATTATATTGTTTTCCTAAAATATTTGGAATTCTTTTTATTTTGTCCTGATTTTATATTGGGATTCTAGACCATTGAAGTTTACTTTGTCATCTAAAGCCTCTGGCAGATGTTACACTTAAGACATGATTAGTCTGTTAATCTTTCTTAACTAGTAATCCGGTCACATATTTAGGGAATTAATGGCACCAGAAAAAGGGAAATCAGCCACAAAAATATTATGCCAAAAATATGTAATATTTTTATGGCTAGTTTTCATCGTGCCTTAAATTAGGACTGTCCTGGGGTCTCCAACTGGACCTGGTGCAATCCTAGCTGATCAAGAATCAGCTGATTGTCTGCTGGATCTGGGACTACACCGGGGCTCTAATCAGTCCCAATGCAGTCTCTACTGGCTTATCTTCAGCTGATTGGCTGTCTTTAGGACCAGACAGGCTTCAACCAGCTTCAGTGAGGTTCCCAGAGACAGCAGATGATCAGATGATCATCATTTGGTTCCAGGGACCATACTAGGTCTGTTCAAGCCTAGTATGGTCCTGGAGCCAGTTGACAATCAGATGATTATTGGCCACCCACTTTCAAATTGTTGGTGCAGGAAGAGTCCAGGATTGTGATCCCAGCATCCCCCTGTATGGGCAAGTAGGACACCATTGGCATCTGACCACAACACCAAAATTACGTGTTCTGCCATACACATGTGGCATGGCATGAGATATGATTGTTGGGATTAGGGATCAGATCCCATTACACCTTTAAATGAACTTCTGTCAGCAGCCTAAGTGTTTACCCTTAAATAAATCATGTAATAACGATTTGGTAAATTTGACTTCGTGGGCCCTGGCCCCAGCCCTGGGCAACATGCACAGCTTCTGGGTGGGGCTGCTGCTGCCACTGCCGCAGCCACCACAGCACCTGCTCAGTTTCCCCAGCCTCCAGCAGCTCCTCCTTGTGTCGCTGCTGCAGTGCTTGCACTGGGCAGCAGGTAGGGAAGTGGAGGCAGGTGGGGGAAACTGCAGCTGGGTGGGAGCACAGAGTGTGAGGTTGGTGGGAGTGCGGAGCCCAAGGCCTGGGGCCCACACCCAGCAGGGCAGTGGGATCATGGAGCTTAGATGGACAGGGTGTAGGTTTGTGGGGTGTGAGGGAGGGTGGGGGAGTCTTGGGGAGTCCCCCACATGCCCCACCCATGACGTACAGCAGCAGTTGCAGGCAGCAGGCCCTCAGGGTGTTTGTGGCCCGTACAGGTGCAGCCACCTAGCGGTATGGAGCTGCACATGGTGGCAAGGAGCTGTCCACCTCTATTGCATGTGGCTCCATGCAGCTCACTTGCAGCTCCCAGGACTAGTGTGGCATCAGGGGAAAGCCCCACGTGATGGAGCCAGCAGCCTGGCCCCACTCCTTCCCACCATGTGCAGCTCCTGGGGCTCCACTAGAAGTGGAGAGGATTCTGGAGCAGGGGCTGTGTGCCATGGGGAGGAGGATGTGTGGGGGGGTCCCTACACACCCATACCCTGCCCACACACCTCTCCACAACCCGCCACATATATACATACCCACATGTCCCAACATTACCCTATACCTCTCCACAGACACCCCACCCACCCCATATACACGCACGTTCATCCACACCCCACACACTTTCCCACATACCCCCTACACACAGTATATAAGAGTAAGACTTTATTTTTTACCTACTGTGTGATCTCCTCTTTATACAATACTCAAGCACACATAAATCAGGACAAAATATTTTTTGAAATAAAATTAAAATATGCTTTAGTAGATGTTTGACTTTTAGTATATGATTTGTTTTTTTTTCAGTTTCAAGATGGCAACCCCCCTCCCAAAAGTAGTGCTTTTGGGGCACTCCTGGGGGCAAAGGGTGGTTCTGTTGGCAAAGTTCAGGGGTTAGGGGCAGGACTTCTGGTCCCAAGATGCTGACCAGGGGCGGGGCACCTGTCAAGGGGTGGGGCTACTCTTGCAGCCTTCTACAGCTCACCAAAACTCATTAAATGGCTCTCCAGTCAAAAAAATTGCCCACCTCTGCCTTAAACCCATACCTGTTGACCATCTCTATTTAAAAAACAAAACAAAACTTATAAGGTCTGGCAGTTATCCACTCAACACCCAGTAGCTCTGCTGGTTTTTGAGAATTACCAACATGGCATCTAAAGCGTCCAGTTTATCCATAAAAATGGTAAATAGCAGAGGCAGAAACTCAGAGGCCTTCTGTGAACCATGTAACTACTGTGTCTTATTCTCTAATCTACAGAGAACACCCATAGGGATGACAGAATAACTCAGATAATGTCTACACTGCAAACTTGTGCCTGACACTGACACACACAAACATGCCAGGTTTCTCTGCACAGGTAGTAGCATAGATCCATCTGCACTGTGCTGTGAGGTAGCACAGAGGTACACCAGTTGACATTGCTACTCAGCAGTACCAGTTCACCCATCTGTAGCACAGCATAGACACACCTATACTGCTTCTGATTCAGGAGGCATGTTGCTACTTGGTGTTCTTTGTTTGAAGAACATATTTCAGTCACAATAAGTTTGCAGTCTACACATGGCATCCATTTTCATGTGATACTCGTCACCTCAGCTGAGAGGACATCTGTCAAATTGCTGGTTATGATACCCATTTTCATAATGTAGGGGAACTGAACTGTCAAACTGTGGCAATATTCTGTCACTGTTGACCTAAACAGTTTCTGATTTAGCAGCCTAAATTGAAGATCTTCATATTCCTTTACTACTCCATGGCACTCTAAATGTCCATGTTCCTTCAAGATTACATTACAAATAAAAGTCTGTTTATTATTTTTACGCAAAGCTAATGAATGTAAAGATAATAAAGCCATGATGTGAAACCAGGGCAAACTGAAATGCATGGTAAAAATTGTAGTCTTTATGTCTAGTAACTATATGCAAGACATAGATCTACAGAAAAAAGATGTTATAAGCTTTCAAAGTAAGACTGGTTTAGTGATGAATGTTCCAAGTAGATAATAATAATTTTTTCCTTGTTTGGTAAGAAACACAATTTTTGGTGGCTTATCTTCCTAATTCTCCAGATTGTATAAGAACACTCTTGAGCGATCAGCTAGCCTTTTCAAAGCTGAAGGCTATTTAGCAGGATATGAAGAATTCGTTTGTGATGCTATTAAAGCATCTCAAGAACCGTCTTGCCATTCAAGAAAGAATCAGATTTCACAACCTGAAATCATTACTGTAGCTGACATTGACAAGGTAAACAATCCTACCCTGAAAGACAGGAATGCTTATTTAATGCAGTAGAACCATAAGACCAAATCTGAGGTCCTTACTCAGTACTAGAATTTGGCTGGTCTCTGTGCAACAATGCACAAAAGGAAGGAAGAGCAAGGGGTTAACTTTTCTCTTGTGACATCCTGCTCCCTTCTCAATTCATGGCTTGCCACAGATGCACAATGCATTCTGCTGTTTCTGGCTGTAAGTACTGAACAGAATTAATGTTGCTAGTGGGGTGAGGTGGTAGACAGATGCTTTCTGTACACCACAAGTGTCTGTGAAGTATTGAAATACCTGTAGAGATGTCAAACTCATTTGACCCCACAGGTCAGATTTGGACTGTGGGGCTTCTTGAGGGCTGGATGCCTGCCAGTGGCAGCAGTGGGAGCAGCATTAAACCCCTTGGTAGCATTGGTACAATTTGAGAACCTGGGGGGCTCTGCTCCCCCTCTCTTTTTGCCTACCACCAATTTTAATCTCCAACAGTGATTAGACAGCCCAATTTTTAGCAGAGGGAGAGTGCCAGTGTTAATCCCCTGGGTTCTGGAGGTACACTGATGCAGTATCTCTGGGAGCCACAGCAGCACACACTGATGCAGCAGCTCCAATGACAAACACCATGAGCTGGATCTGGCCCATGGAGGTAGGCCATCCAGCCCCTGCTCTACACCAATATGAGTCAATGCTTGAAAAATAAAATGAAGTTCATAGTTTTTGCCAAATCCACTATTGACTTTACTGGCATTTTGAATAAGTTAAAAGCTTAACAGAATCTTAGAATCTGGCAAAAGAAGAATAATGTAAATAGACAGGATTTTTAATCTACTGTTATTCTAGCATATAAAACCATAAATGATTTTTAAGATCTGATCTTTAAAATGTATAAGACTATCTTCAGGACTTTTTAAAGACACGCATTAAAGTTATCAGAATGTAACAACAATAAGAATATTTGAAAATATGAAGGCTTCCTCAAGTTTACTATTAAATCTTTTAAAAATAGACAAAAAATAAAAAAGCTTCTGATTCATAAAAATATGTTTTGCACTTGCATCCACAGGGATACAAAAGTACTTCATGAAATTGGACATGTATTGTTCCCATTTTACAGTTAGAAAAAATGAGGCACAGACTGTTTTATGACTTCTTTAGTCTGTGGCAGAATTGGGAGTAAATCCTGCATTTCCTGGAGGACTACAAGTCCCCCCTGTAATGGTTTAATCATTTCAGTATGCCATCTCCAAGGTCAGAAATTCTGGTATCCCCCCCCCCCCCCAAATCCAGAATAAGTATTTCTAATAGTTATATGTTTTACACTGAATACCTTTACTCTAAATCCTTAATATTTAGCACCCTTATAACATTTGCAACATGTTGCATGCTACCTATGTTTTTGGTCATGAGACAGAATACTTCACTTTTTAAATTATAAAGTATCTACAACGAGAGCTGTCCCTTGGGGGCGGGGGCAAACTGGGGCAACCACCCTGGGCCCCGTGCTTTGGGTGCTTTGCGGGGGGTCCCGTGGACAGTGCCTTACAATCCCCACGGACGGTACCATTGGCACGTGCTGAAGAAGCCACCATTCCGTGTGGCCGCCGTGTGCCACCAGCTTTGCTCGCTGCCACACCCCCGCTCCCTGCTCTGGCTGCTCACTCCTGCCTTCCGCATAGGCTGATATGCCACAGGCTCCACACACCCCTATTGTCAGCTCTGTCTGCAACAACTGACATTTGTAATTTATTATGTACTGTCCACGTTTCTTTAATGTTTATTTTTGTTTTGGGATGTAGGGTGTAAGAAAGCTTCTACATTAAATTAGAGTTTTAGTGTGTCTTTGCAACTTAATAATAGTGGTGTGTTGATGCAGGTATTGGAAGATGTAAAAATACATCTGGAAGGAGTGCAAGAATATGCAGCAATATTTGAAGTGAACATACATCTAAGAACTCCCTTTGAAAAGTTTAATGAGAAAGATGGCATTCAGGAGGATGATGTAGAGTCAACTGAGAAGGAAAATAATTTTTCAGTTACCTCACTAGAGCCTCTGAAGCAAAAGCTAGGTACAGATGGATATTTGAGAAATTGTATATGGGGTAGCAGCAAAAGAACACACGAGGAACTATCAGAAAATACAAATTTAATTCAGATTCAGAGATTCAGCCACCAAATTGGGCCGAATCGAACCGGGGTCCAAAGCTTTGCACAGTCCTACAAACTATGCATAATATTAGTCCAAAGCCAAAAAGCTCATGATTTTCCATATAGTTCATTGGGCTGGGCCCCAGCAGAATCAATAGCATTTCAAGCCATGATGACCCCAAAGCTCAGTACTGCTGAGTATGTGTGTATACTCCATTGTCGAGTGGGGATGCTATATGGCCTTGGTCTTTGTCGACTGGGAGCCTTGCTAGGGTGAGCCATGAGGAAACCAAGAGTATCTTACAGTCGCCTGACCTGGACTGCCTGCTTCTCGCTGGCCGCGCCTTGATGTTGATAAAATTTGCAGGGAGGTGGATCGCAGGCTGAGCGACAATCTTCTGTGCCCACCCAGGCCAACTCCTCTTAGTCATGCTCCTTCCTCCTCTCACACCCCACCCTCACCTCATCCTGTGTTTGCTAGGGTCAGTAAGTCATTGGCCACTCTGGATGTCGTGTTTGCATAGTTAGTTTCTGTATCAGTGGGGGAAAAGTGGAAAAAAAATAACTACCACAATCCACCTTCAGTCTAAAACTGACTTTATCAAAAATCAAAGTCACTCCATTCAGGTCCAGTCCCCTAGCTTTCAGGGCTCTTTTATGGTATGGCCAAGAAAATGGGCAGTGCCCCTGCAGTTCAACAACTAAATTAGTGAGTCCAGTCCCCTTGCTAGTGACCCAACTAAATCAATTAAGCCAATTCCTTCCCAGGTGGTTCTTCAACCAAAACCATTAAGACCATGAATTATTTGGCAGTTCCTCAAGATGAACCAATCCAACCAATTGACTTCTCTCAAATAGATTAATTAGATCTGCCTGGCTTCTCTGGCAGTTCCCTGAATAAATCAATTAACTTCATCAAGGTCTCATGCTTAAATAAATCAATTCAGTCCATCAGTCAATTGAATCTATCAAAGTTCCAGGCTAATTAAGTAAGCCAATCAATTTCCTGAACAGTTTTTTTATTTATTTATTTTTTAAACTAAGCTATCCAGTCCCCATTCACTGGCCTCACTGGTATTTCCCCTCGGCAGAGGAAAGATCCAGTTCTTTCAACAGTAAGCCTTCCCACTGGCTACCTAGTTCAAAGGGGTGCTTCTTGAGGCTATCTGTTGATGCGGCTTTTTCAGTGCTGTGACACGAAGTGCTGGGTGCTCGTCTGAGCACACAGACTATGGAGATTTTCTCCTCCTCTGTCCTGACTGAGCTGATTGCGCTCCCACTGGGGTGCAGCTCCATCTGGCCACTTGTCACCAGTCCCTTCTTTCCCCCAAATCATGCTGGATCACTGAGAATTCTGCTGGCTCCTGGGCATCCTCTAATCTGGAGAGAGCAGAAGCTCAAAAAACGGGGCTCTCGCCTTCCTCACAGTTCTGCCACTGCCACCGTCATTGTGGGTAAGTATGGGGAGTCTCCAGCCTTCATTGGGCTTTCCTCTGGAACCCCTCTTCTCCCTTCACATCTACGTACACACCACAAAGGATCCATGTGCTAATTATCCCCACTCTCATGACTGGACCTGGGTGTTCTTGTCATGAGGCCTGGGTTCCTCCAAAATTTTATTTATGGATGAGGCACAGGTCAACCTGGTTCAACTCCACTTTGGGGGGCAGAGCCACACTAATCATATGTGACAGGCTGAAAGAAGGAATGACTGAGGGATTCTGGGTGAACTCCCAGAATATGTGCTGCCTCTATGTGCTTTTGACCTAAGTGCACTAGACCCTTACTCACCTGAAAATGAACTATATATTTGTACAATGTATCTTGAAGAACAAAAATCACCATTAAAGTAACCCTCTATGTTATTGTATTATTATTAGTCCATCAGGATTTTTCCTGGAATTTTTTTTTAGATTTTGTTGTTATTGCTTAGGATGTTTCTAGCTGAACTCATTCAGCCCATCAGTATTATTGATCCTATAAAAGGACAGTGATGTCATAAGAATCTGTTTTTCCTATCCTCATCTGCTAGAAGGTGTGGATACTGTTTGGGCTGATTGACATGCTGAGAGGAGCATTATTCAAACAATCTTGACTCAAAGGTTTATGGCATAATAAATCAGATCTCTACACATTTGTCTGTTCATTGCTAATCGTGTTGCCAGGTTGATCCGCAATTCTGTCCACTGGTCTCATTACTATTTTCTACAATACCTTTGTTTCTTTTTTATTCCTCTATAACAGGCATGGAGGTCAATTCTGAATCAGATAATGAGGATTTAACATCTGCATGGTAAATATAATCTTAGAAACTGATGTCAAACACGATTTTGTGTTTAAGATCTGATAGCTGCATGGTGAAAGTCAGCTTTTTCATTGAAAATTCTGTATTAGTGCAAAAATACTATTGAGAACTTTTCCTAAATTACAGAATATGTTGATTGTTTTCATTCTAGTACTTCATCATTCTGTACAGATATATTTTTAATTCCCAATAGAAGAGAGTTTTCAAAACGGTTACAAAGAATTGTGGATGGATTAGAAAACACTACTGGTAGGGATAACTTTTAATTTCATTTCTGTAAACTGTATATTAAAGAACATGTAATATGAAGCACAGAACAAGAAAAGGAGAGGCTGGCAGAATTCTGTAAAGCGGAAAGAAGAGAGTAATTAAAAAAAAAACATGGGAGGGAAAATGAACACAAAAGAAGAGAGAAAAAATAGACCATAAGAGGGAGCATAAAAAAAGGAAGGAGGGAGGCAGATTCAAAAAGTAGAGGAAGAGTGGGAGTGGGCCTAACATTGGTGGTGGTCTAACTCTGTCTCTACCAACCCTGTTTCTTTGCATAATTCTTACACTGACACTTGTATACACTACTGAATTCTTGAGGCAGCTGATCATATGTTCCCTTTGGAAGTTCATTGAACTATCATGCCATAAACAGCTTATTTCTTTTCACATTGTGTAATTTCAGGACTTTGTTTATTTAAATAGGGTAGCTAGAAATAATTTGAGTGGGAATTCAAAAAGTAAAGCATTATATGAGCACTTCAGTTATGAAGTTATCCTTGGCAGAGAGGTCTCAGTTTCCTCATGTTGTAATTTGACTGGCATGTACAAACTTCAATAACTTATATCCTTGCTTGGTAGACAGAGTCTCCTATTGGTTTACAGTGGCTTGAAAGGTCCAGTCAGAGGTGAGATTGGAAGTGGATGCGTCTTTGTCTGAACATAATGCCCAAGAACAAAGTTGGCAACCTACTTCCTGTGGGCCTGATTTAGCCCAGGAAGGTCAGAACCAGTCCAGGTCAGCACAGGGGATCAGGCAATACACCGCTATATTGAGCTGCCCACCCCTTCCATAGCAGCCTCCTTTGCAGCCTAACTCAATTGTTTTCCTCTCTATGAACTTTCTGACAATGATGGCCAGTAACATAAGTTTTTATAGGAGACTTAGTCGTATGCTTTGGGTTGCCATTTTGTGCAGTTCGTTAGGAAACTTTTGCTGTTAAGCAACTGATTTTTAATGGTCCCTTGAGTGCTCACCTAAGACATATTTCACTGCATTTATATATCTGGAAAGAACATGAGGTAGATTATTTTGCATATTGTTGTACAGCATTATGAAGTTGAAAAACATTGGTTTTAGTTATAGCAGATAACAACTAATTTGAAAATTTAGTTATATGCAACAACCTTACATTCCTCATGCCAAACACAGATGGATGTAGGCTTTCCTGTCTGTTAAAAAACCAGGAACGTATTATTTAAAAATTTACATATATGCGTATGTAGCAGGCTCAAGACTATCTGTTTGGTGTCAGACATCACCCAGTGGTTGAACTGGCCTGCTTTCAGTTCCTGCTTTCTCTACTTTTCCTCCTACCTCTTTCCTGCCATGACTTGATCTTTACAGGTTTCTTAATGGGGAGGCTGATGGCAGAGACCAGGTAGCCTCTTCCTTGGTTCCTTTGTCTGGTGGCCTATCCCGCAAGGCTTCTCTGCATGAACTCTATGGGGTGAACCTCACCTTTTAAAAACCTTCCCAGTCCAGTATTAAAGGTAATAATCATTTTTTACAGCTGCCCCCAGAGGCATGCCCATGCCTTGTAGATGTTGTCAACTGTTCTTGGGAGGCACCTTGCCTCCATACACAATCTGGCCTACTTGGGCCTCCAAGCACTTGTCAGGGTCTTGGTCTTCCCAGGCTTTTGCCCCCTTTTTCTAGCTAAGCTCACTTAGTCTAGGCCCACCATACCAGAGCCTAGCTTATGAGCTGCAGCCGTCTCAGATTCTGGGTTCCTGACCCCGGTTTTGCCCTTGTGGGCTATAACCCTGGCCCAGCTTCCAGCCATCTCTGGCTTACATCCTGCCCCAGCAAGATACAAAGCCCTGGTGTAGCCTCCCTGGCACTCTGCTGTGGCCTCCTCCTACACTTGTACAACCACCCCAGTCCACCAAGCAATCTTAACCAGAAAAAGGTTAGCTGCAGCTTTGACATAATTTCTTTCCCACCCAAGGTACGATACTTCTAAAAAAAACATGAAAAAAATTGAAGGCACTACTGCTTTAACAGGATTCCACTCCACATGAAAAAAACTTCACTGAAGGGTCTGAGCTGCCCTGGTTGATAGTACCTCCTGAGGTCTCAGCATCTGGGTCACAGAGTCTTCCTGTGCCTGTAATACAAAAGCTGCTGAGTCTCTGCCTTTCCCCCCATTGAGCACATTCATAGACATGAGGGCTGGAAGGGACCTCGGAAGATCTTTGAGTCCAGCCCCCTGCCCCAGGGGCAGGAAGTCAGCAGGGGCCATAGGATCCCAGCAAGATAAACATCCAAATGTCTCTTGAAGGAGTTCAAAGTGGGTGCTTGAACCACCTCCAGCGGCAGTCTATTCCAGACCTTGGGGGCTCAGACAGCAAAGAAGTTCTTCCTTATGTCCAGCCTGAAACAGTCATGGAGGAGTTTGTGACCGTTCGACCTTGTCATCCCTTGGGGCCCTCTGGTGAACAGACGTTCCCCAGATCCTGGTGAGCACCCCTGATAAACTTATAGGCAGAAAACTTATATTCCTTTGTCACTGGCCAAATTTCTTTCTCTCTCCATCTCTCTCTCTCAACCCCTCTGCCCCTCTCCGACTTTGGGGCAGGGCTTATGTATCGGAGACCACCTTCTCCCTGCCAGTTGCCAGCCTCCTCTCCTGCCAGGAATTTTTGATCTCCCAATTAAAGGATAGTACCTGTTCCTGCTGTTCCATTCCCTTAAAGGGGCAGGATCCCTGTTCTCCTGATGCGGTTCTTTCTGTCTCAGACCTCCTGCTCTAATCTCTGTCTCTTTCTCCCTTGCTCTCTCAGCAGAGTAACAGGATTAGGGTTCCCTGTTACAGCTTGTTAAAAACTATTACACTTGTTTGCAGATTTAATATTTGAGCATATTTAGATACTAAGGGTCAAATTCACCCTTGGCATAAAGCTGGCTATATTGTTGACTTCAGAATGTTGCTGTGATGGATTTGGTCTGTTGAATATCTTCTCTGTATTTATCATGTCAACAGAATTTGGTAACCATACTTGTGGATGTTATGTTATGTTATGTTATGTTATGTTATTGCAATCGCTGTTACAAACCAGCTTTTAGTGACAGTTGTAGGCAAGGAAATAAATGCACATTATTCTTAACTCCAGCATATTAAGTTTATATTTTTATGCCATGCTAATTTGTTGCTTCTTTATACTAATATTGTTCTTATTTGTAAGCAACAAATTAATCTTTCAACTCTTGGAATCCATCCATACCTAGGTAAAGTGCCAGGATTTTATATGTGAAAAAAAACAGATCACTATGAAATAATGGTAAATTTTAGAGTACATAGAAAATAAGCAACCTAAGAATTCATATTTAAATGTATTCAGTGGGTTGTGGGATTTTTACATTATGTATCCTTCTAGCAAATTGCTTGTCATGAATGACGGGTGTGGGGGAATAGAGCGCCATCACTCGGTGCCCCATGGTACCACTGCTCTGCCTCTGGCCCCATGTGCTCCCCTGCTGCTCCACCCCATGTACGACTGGTGCTGCCATAGTCAGGAGGGACATGTGCCCCACTTGCAATCAGCCCCGCCAACTGATCTTGCTGCCTGGAGTGGTGGGTGTCCCCCTGTGGGTGATCTTGCAGGCCAGGGGGGAACCTTGCTGCTTCCGGGAGTGACTGCGGCCACTTCTGGAAGTGGCTGCAGCAATCAGCCAGCACCTGCAGGGGGGGCACTGGTGCTCTCGCATGCCCCCCCACCCATTACTTAAGTGGCGAGTGCGGCAGTCAGGGGGTGCACCAGCATTCTCAGTGGGTGCATGTTCATCCCTGTGCACCCCCTGCACCTCTCCACTGCTCCATCCTGTGCCACCGCTGGCTCCCAGAAATGGGGTGAGGAGGGGAGCTTGCATACTGCAGCTGCTGCCAACACCCCATGCTCCACGCTGCCACCGGTCCATGTCTGGCCACATGCGACATTCCCCCTCCGTGTCTCCCCTCCCTCTCTCCTCCCATCTACACTGCTGCCTCCCCCTCTCTGCCGGCTGTTGTCGGGGTCTGGTGGCAGCAGTGGCAGCAGAGCGGGGGAGGGCACAGCAGTGGCAGGCTGGCATTGCCACCGGAAACCCCCACATTCCCCATCCTGCCCCCCTCTCTCCCTCTTTTCCTCCCCTCTTCCCTGCTGCCTCCCCCTCCTTGCCAGGGCAAGGCCAGTGCTGCACCACCAGCACTCTGTACCTCCATCACCTCCAAGGAGCAGGGATGGGGGCGGTGAGGCCAGCACCCCAGCTCCATCCCCTCTGTTCCCACTGTCATAGCAGCACTTCACCGCGTCATTGCCATTGCCTCCTGTCTGGAATGCTCTTGGAGCCATCTGATTGGTTGTTTCAGTCAGCATTGTGATTGGCTGCCAAGACAACCAATCAGAGTGCGAATAAGGCATTACAGACAGATAGACAGACACTAAGGCTTTTATTATATTAGAATTAAGAGAATGTCACAATCAGTCGTATGGAGAAAATAAGGTATTGATGTAGTACTTGCGTCAGTGGAGACTTTGCATGTTATATAGTTCTTTCATCATATATCTTTTTTATATTTTAATTCTGGGAATCTTCTTATACAATTAACTTTTTAATAATTTCTTTTTAGCTCAGGTTATTCCGTTTAATCAGGATCCTCATCTGTTGGCCTTCACTCAGTGTTTACATAAAAAGATGCAGTCACCTGAAAGTTGTACTGAGTTGTGCCAAAAGCAGTACCCGGTACCATGGCCAAATTGGGAACTGATTCTAGGGACAGATCCATGCTATGAAAACAATGTGCGTGCTGCAATTCAGGAAAAGTAGCTAAGTAACATATTTTAGTCATAAAAGTATTATATACATCAATCTATAGTTAAGTGCTAATAGTGTGTTCAGTAGTGCCAGAACAGAAAATGAGGAAATTCCTGTCCTGAAACATTAACCTTCTAGTAAGAGATGCATTGAATACTCTGGGAAACCCAGAACTGGAAACACCTGGAAAAAATGTCATTAACTTACTTTTTGTGGCTGTCATAGAGGAATTAATTTTTTAGTCAGGAATCTGAGGAGGGAGGTACAAATGAGATATACAACATACAAATGTGAATATTAGAAAGAATCATAGAAGTATGGTTGGAAGGGACCTTGTAGATCTTCAAGTCCGACCCCCTCCCTGGGCAGCAGGAAAACTGGGCTCAAATGACCCCAGCCAGGTAGGCATCAAGCCTCTTCTTAAAGACCCCCAGGGTAGGAGCCAGCACCACTTCCCTTGGAAGTTGGTTCCAGATCCTAGCCGCCCTAACTGTGAAGTAGTTCTTACGGATGTCTAATCTAAACCTACTCTCCAACAACTCGTGGCCGTTATTCCTTGTTATCCCGGGGGGCGCTAGGGAAACAAGGTCTCCCCCAAACCCTTCTGGTCCCCCCTAGTGAGTTTATAGACAGTCACCAGGTCCCCCCTCAGCCTTCTCTTGTGAAGGCTGAACAGGTTCAGATCCCGTAGCCTCTCATTGTAGGGTCTGCCCTGCTGTCTCCAGATCATGCGGGTGGCCCTCCTCTGGACCCTCTCAATGTTGTCCACA
>NW_005842625.1:97470-112868 GCF_000455745.1 Alligator sinensis | reverse complement strand
GTCCACCACCACCCTCTGAGTATGACCCTTCAGCCAATTTGCAATCCATCTGACCATGTAGGCATCAATGCTACATTCACCTAGTTTTTTAATGAGGATGGGGTGGTCGACAGTGTCAAAGGCCTTGCTGAAGTCCAGAAAGACTACATCCACGGTGACACCTGCATCCAATGCTTTTGTGACCTGATCGTAAAAGGCAATCAGGTTGGTCTGACATGACCTGCCCCTAATGAAACCGTGCTGGTTGCCCTTGAGCATCATTCCCGATGCCGGCCCATCACAGATGTGCTCTCTGATGCTCTTCTCAAAGAGTTTCTCTAGGATTGGGGTAAGATTGACGGGCCTATAGTTGCCCAGGTCCTCCCTCCTCCCTTTTTTAAAGATGGGGACCGCATTGGCTATCTTCCAATCATCTGGCACCTGGCCCGAGCACCATGAGTGCTCGTAAAGCCATGCCAAGTGCCCTGCAATAACCCCTGCTAGCTCCCTCAACACCCTGGGTTGGAAAGCATCTGGACCTGCTGATTTGAACATGTCCACCCCCTCCAGAAGCACTCTAACCCAGTCCTCCTCAACCTTTGGTCTGGAGGTGTTCTCCTTGAGTCCGTCTTGAATCACAGTGGGGGAGTCCCGGTCCCTGCACAAGAAAACGGAGGTGAAGAATTTGTTAAAGAGGTCTGCCTTCTCCTCTGGTGCAACCACCAGATTACCCAGTATGTCTTGCAGGAATAATTCCATGGTTTTCTGCAAAAGTTCAGTTTATATACTTTGATGATTATACTTTGGAAAATGATATACACTTACAAAAGTATCACTGAATACCTTAATCACAGAGAAAATTGAACATAATTTTAATGGTGTCAATGATATTTTGTAACTTTTTCTTACAAAATCTAACTTTATTTCACAATATTTAATCCACAGATTGTGACTCTTCTGTCTGTTCTTAGTAGCTCAATGGCACAAGTTGAATCTTACAGCAGAAACTTTATGCAGTATTGTAAGATAGTGGATGAAGCTAAAATTATGAATCTCAGAATCTCAAAACTACAAAGAGAATTCTCTTCTGATGATTTTAGGAATATTCTAGATAAGTATACATGTGATATAAAAGAAATAATATGCATGACTACTGAAAGACGAATCCATATGATTAAGGTCAAAAGTTTTAACTATCAGACAGACTGTCTGCCATATTTTGAAGCCCTGCTTAATATAATATGTTCATCTTTGAATACTCTAATTGAAGCAAGGAATACATATCTTTTAGATGTAAGTGGCTTTGATAAATTTTATTAAACAGATATGTAGGGGTAAATAACTGAAAATATACTGCATGATTTTATTCCACATATTTATAAATCAGCAATATCCTGTGATCAAATACTGTTTTGTGGCAATAAGGTTATTGGACAATTATGGAGTACTAATTGTTGGAGTTCTGAATGGAAACCTTAAAGTATAGTTTCTTTGAAAAATTACTCTAAAATGTCATATGGGATTCTACATTTTTTTTGTTTCCATATTTATCCCAACATTTTTCTTGGAAATTGATTGATTTGCTTTCTTTTCTGATTTCCAGTTTTGTGTTTTTATTTACCAATCTAAAAATCATGAGATTAGAAGGGACCTCATGGATCATCTAGCGCAACCCCTCTGCAGATTCAGGACTTGCCATTCCTAAACCATTGCGGGCCAACCCTTTTGGCAAGCATGCCACAAATTAACCTTGTATCCTCCCCAAGTGCCACTCTGATCCTGTTCTCTTGCCTGATCTGCTGCTCTGCTTTCTGCTTCCTACCCAGTGCTCCCTGTCTGGTTTGCTGCTTTGCTTTCTGCTTCCTGCCCTATCTGCCACTGTGCTGCCTGTCCCCTCCCTGGTCTACTACATCCCCCACACGCAGCAACTGCCTGTGCCACTTGAGGTACATTGCTGCAGGTTGGCCACCCTGTCTATAACCATCCCGGATAGGCATCCCTCAGGCCTCTTGAATATCTCTAGCAAATATGATGCTGAAACTTCCCCAAATAACTTGTTCCATTCTCCCATTTTTATGGTTAGGAAGTTTTTCCTGAGATTGGAATAAATCTTGTTTGCTGTAGTTGAAGCCCATTGCTACTTTTCCTATTATCTTTGGTAACTGTAGCAGTTTATTTTACAGAATCCATCTTCATGTTTTGTAAGTTTTGCACTGATAAACGAATTCTGGATAGCAAGGTTCATGGCAGGCTGTATGTTGTGTTGTATTGTCTCTTCTTCCCAAATTTTAGGAAGATATGCTTGGGGTACATGGGGCATCTTGAAAATTGTTTTTATAACAGTAATTGGAACTTTATAAAGGGGAGGGCTTTGCAACCAGTTCTTAAATCAGTCAGACTTTGAGTTAATCCATGGATTCTTAACTTGAGGGTCTGAGTTACAAAGTGGTCTTGAGGAGGATAGACAGCACCGTCTTTTTATTATAGTACCCTTTTTCTATATAAGAGAAATTTGTTGTTATTGTTGTAAACTGAAGTCAATCACAATGTGAAAAGATTGAGAACTACTGAATTTATTTTATAATTTTATTTGGCAATTCATTCCATAGCCCATCTTTCCCCTTCTCTCTCAAGGTAAAAATGCTTTGGCCTTAATTCTTTTGTATACACAAGCATGTGCTTTTCTGTACCGTGGTTGTGTAGGTATTTAAAATGGATTACTTTATATTGTCAGAAAAATGTGAAGTAGCTGGCCTTCCATCTTCAGCCAAAATAAATTTTATGTTGTTATTTTATTACAACATAAAAGATATTGTTCTAATCTTTCTCCAAATTTTATGATTGTAAAACAGAGGGTGTGTCTACACGAGATGATGTACTGTGCATTAGCATAGTTTACTACGTAGTAAATGTGTGTCTACGTGTGCACATGCTTTACTGAACAGTTAACCTCGCTAACTGCAAGTAAATTTGCTACCTGCAGATGCAAGTAGTATATTTACTTGCAATTACTTACTGTGCAGTAGCGTTCATGTAGACATCTAACCGGGAGCAAATTCGCTTCCTGTTGGGTGACTACCAGGGGGTGGGAGATTTCTTCCTGTCCTCAGGAGCTGCCTGCTGCCAGGGCGGGCTCCGCCACCGAAGCCCAGGTGGGGACTATGTTCCCCTGCCCCGGCAGTGGAGAGCTTCAAGTTCCCCACTCAGAGATCGCGATCAGGGAGCAGGGGTTGGGAGATGCAGTGTCCCCAGGAAGTGGGAGTAGTTTGCTACCATTAATAGCAAACCTGCTCCTGCTTCCCTGCATGTGTAGCTGCCTGCCTGGGAGTGTTTATTTGTAAGCAAGCTGCTCCTACATCAAATGCACATGTAGACACACCCCGAGAAATAAAAACTGGAGAGATTTTGAAAGTTAGGGTCTGTTTTATAGTGTGTTGTAACATGTTATAATGGAAAAAAATCTAATTGTTATTTCAATTATTTTAGGTGATCCATTCAGCATTTACAAAGCTGAACAAAGAGCTAACAACAGCAGAAGATTTTATTGAGCATTTGACTTTGTTGAACCAAACTTCTGAATCACTACCAGTGCTGGAGGCTCATTATAACAATCTCTCCCAACTCTGTTGTATTGCAAGATCATATGCCATCTTTATTCCAGCTGAGCAGGTTGCCCTATATCAGACCCTTTCTCGTAGCTTGCATGATCTTAAATCAACTCTCTTAATTTGTGAAAAAAGGAAGAATGATAATATTATAAAATTCAGTGGAGATTTGGATGGATACATTGACAGTCTACAGTTTAAACTAAAGACATTTAAAAACAAAGTAAGTTACTGATAGATTAGGAAAACTTGTTTTTATCTTTCAAAGTAGTCCAGCTTAGTGGGCTGAAAATATGTTTAAGAACTAGGTAGTGTTAAAGTGAGGGTATAGCTGTGATGGCCAGGAATTATGCAAGAGGCAAGGATTTCTTAGGGTATCTTTTATTGGACCAACTGCATAGTTGGAATAGAGTTAGACAATAGGGGTGTGCAAATTCTATTTGGATTCGGCCCAAATTGGGGACGGTGATTTAGTTTGTTGATTCGGATTGCCGTCCCTGATTCGATTTGGCCGAATCCGAAGATTTGATGCTGATTCAGAGAATCAGCAATTCAGACATAGATACAGTTTTATATGTTTTACCTCAGGATACCAGCATAATTTGTGAACACTGTGCTGCTGGGACAGATGGAGCGTCCCACAGGAGCACAGGGGGCCCCCCCATGTGCTTGGCGGCAAACCCAGAAGTGGACCAGAAGTACTTCCAGTGTGCAGGCCCCCCCCCGCGTGGCTTGGCAACCCCAGACCTAGGAGGCACCAGTCGCTGTGCCAGGGAGGCGTGGGGGGGTGGGGGGGGTTGCCCAGAACACTCTCCAGTGGACCTGGAAGTGGACTGGAAGTGCTTCTGGTCCACTTCCTGGTCTGCTGCCAAGCATGCTGGGGAGCCCCCCGTGCTTCTCTGGGACACTCCATGCACCCCAGCATCGCAGCATTCACGAGCTGCCTGCTACCTAGA
Source organism: Alligator sinensis (assembly GCF_000455745.1). Classification (NCBI taxonomy): domain Eukaryota; kingdom Metazoa; phylum Chordata; order Crocodylia; family Alligatoridae; genus Alligator; species Alligator sinensis. The sequence continues at coordinate 108,328 of NW_005842625.1, read as the reverse complement.
GGTATGTAGAAAAAACATTTAAAGCTATGTCTATGTCCGAATCTCTCTGAATCGATTTGGAGGGTTCTGATTCAATTTGGAGACATTAAAGCATCCTCTGATTCGATTCAGATTCAGAGATTCAGCAACCGAATCAGGCCGAATCTCCGCTGAATCGAATCAGGGACCAAAGCTTCACACAGCCCTATTAGACAAGCTTTTGAATGCAAGCCATTCTTCACCTGGTGTGAGCTCAAAGATATGTCACTCTAAGAAATCCTTGCCTCTTTTAAGAACCAGAAAATACTGAATTCTCTTTTCTTACTTGGACAGGAACTCCTCTTATGGCTTTGGGCAAGTCCCTAATATTTCTGCATCTCATTTCTCCCATCTTTAAACTATGTATAATAATACTTATATAGGAAACATAATAAATTAACATGGGCTAATTATGTAAAATTTTAATAAATATCCCAATTTAACAAAGCACTTATGCAAGCACATAAGTCACACTGACAATAATTTACTTTGTATTACATTAATAACAAGTACTAACCTTTTTAAGGAACCCATTGTACTAAGCTCTGTACAAATATAAATAAAAACACTGCTCCTGGCAAAAAGAGTTCATTCAGTCTTAGGTAAAGCCAGGGAATTGCATCATTTAAAACCTGTTAATAAATTTAGTCTTTCTTTTCCTTTTTTGTGTCCTTGTGACAAGGTATTTAGCAAAATTTGCAAGTTCATTGGGATGTGACAGACTGTGCCATAAACACTTCTGCTATGGGCTATACATTTAGCAAATTCCATAAAACTAGACAGATTGTTTACCTTTTCTATTCATAATGGAAAGGTCAGGAATCTCCCTTCTTCAATTGTTATAAGCTGTTGTCTAATTTCCAGCCTATATTCATACCATGTTACAGCTATTTGTTCTTGTACCAACATTATTCTTAAACTTGAATAGCTCTTCTTCCTTTCTGCTGTTTACTCCCTGATATATTTACAGAGAACAGGTGTATCCTTTCTTAGCCTTTGTTTTGCAAAGCCAAGCAAGCTAAGTTCATTTACTCATTCCTGTCAGATAAGTTTTCCATTCTACTAGGCACTGAACCAGATGACCCTTAAGGTTTTTTTCTAACCTTATAATTCCTTGATTCCTGTGAACATCCTCCTATCCATTCCCTGCACTTGTTCCAGTTTGAGTGAATCTTTCCTAAATATTGGTGCCAAAATTGTACATAGAATTCCAGATGTCATACTGTGATCTTCCGGTACTTGAGATCAATATTTTTGATTCATTCTCTTCGCACACTGTAGTTCCTTTGTGCTCCAGCCAGCCCCTGTCACAGTATAGACATGTGTTTGATTGCACATAATTACTCTACTGTAGGATAGTACTGCTGGTGACAGTACTAATCTACAAGGGAGTTAATTAATTTAGTGCACCCTAATACCAGTGCACGTGTAGACTGTGACACTTTACTGTAGAGTAATTAGTCAAGTGCAGTAAAGCACATGTGTAGATACACCCAATAGCATTCAGCGTCTGTAACACCAACTCCCATGTCTTTCTATGTGATATTTTTTTTAATTTGGAATAGGTATTCCATAATTTCTTGTCTTGTTCTCTTTTTACCAGTATGGTGAGAGAACCTGTTACTGTTTAATTTCTTTTGCCAGGTCTAGCTTCACTTGACTTGGCAAATCTCACTCGATCTCTACACCTTCTGCTATTGAAGATAGTGTTCCTAGATGGTCAGTCTCTTTATCTGCTTCCTTGTAGACTCTCTGCTTACTCCAAATGTCCTTTATGAAATGGTGGTGTTGTAATCATGATAACTCAGGGGATAGTTAAGAATCAGGGTTTCCACTGGACCAACAGTACAGTTGGGAGAGATGATAGACAAGCTTTCAGGCACAAAAAGCCCTTCATCAAGAGTGGAAAAGTCATTTATGAGGTGATTTTTTATTCAGCTGGCTCTGGTTCCTTTCTGAATAGGGTTTTCTTCTTGCTTGGGGTGCAAATTTCTGATAGCTTTTGCATCTTTCACTTAAATCTTGAGCTTTCTTCACCATGTAGTTCCATTAATTTTTCAAATTTAGTCCCTTTGAAATGAAAATCCTTTGTTACAGAACTCTTTGTTTAGCCTTCTATTTACTTTAAATCAAATCAACTTGTGTACTCATTCCAAAGTTATTTTCTACACCAGCTTTTCTGTAATATCCTCACTGCTTACCAAAACATAACAAAAATAGTCCTACTAGTTCAGTGACTATTTGGGGAATGCATTTGTTGTGACTGTATTAAGGCTCTGATTTTCCTGGATATCATTATTTGTAGCATTTGTATTCCAGTTTGTATTTGTGAAGTTAGTTGTCCTTGAATATACAGTTGCTGCTCTTCATGTCTAGCTCTAGCCATGGAGGTCTATAGTAGACAATACTGAAGGAAGGGCAGTGCCAGCGATACACTGGCACTTGAAGCTCTCACACAAGGGGTGCCAAACATAGGTGGTGGAAGGCCAGGGCTAATGGGGCTTAGCTCCCCAAACTAATTTCATGGCAGCTGGTGACAGCAGCAGCACCACAGTGCCACCGTCCCACAGTGCCCGGTGCTGCTCCTCCATGGCCATACACAACACCAACACGCACCAACAGCCTTGCAGGAGGGAGGGTTGGGGGCTAGTCCTCCCAAATAATATTTACTCACCCCCCTCCATCCCCCAATAATATTTTCTCCTGCTGCCAGTGGTGCCAAATCAAATGGAAGTAATCTTAATAGTGTGTAGGGGGATACACTGCCCCCGGCTGACACCAGCTGCCAAAATGCCTGGCTACAGCTCTGATAGCAGATGTCTAAAACCATACCAATAGAACCTCTTCTGCAATCTTTCTCAAAGTGATTTTTGACTCAGCCTGATTCTGTTTTATCCATGCTACATGGTAGATTACAATGAAATAAAAAAAATATTAATGCCCAATGGTATCCTCAACCTTTACATCTAGTTCTGTTTTATAGAGTATGTGGCCTTCAATACCTGTGTTGGTCACACTTGCTATTCTGCGTTGTTTCTAATATGTCTATGATACTTGCTTTTTGTTCTGTACCAGTTCTTGTTGTTTCATTTTCTTGCCCAGATTCCTTTTGTCAATGTACAGACTTCTCATTTGTTTCTTTTTGATCTTATCCAGTTTCCTAACCAGATTAGATATCAGATTTGATCTTTTAATTAATTGTATTATCAGACTGTGGCACTGTTAAGGAGGTGTTCAGCTGAGACCTAGCTGCCTGTAGTCAGCAGTTAAGAGTCTGCCTGGCTGAAAGACTGGTAGCAGCTGCAGCTAATGTGTGAATTAGGAGTTATTAAAAGCTCCAGGAGCCAGAGTGCAGAGGAGAGATGACTGGTACTGAGGCAGAAGCATAGAGCCTAGTTGCCCTCTCAGGGTCTTAGGAAGGACTGAAGGTTTGGTTTATCTGTCTATTTGTTATTTTGCATACTTATGTTTTATTGTTCATTTTGTTTCTGTGGGGACAAGTTTGTCCCAGGAAAAATAAACTGGCTGGAAATGCAAAGTAGAGAGCTGACTGGCCTTGAAAAGGAAGCTGGGTGAGTGACCTGCATACAGGTTCCAATAGGTGTTCTAACTTGTTTTCATCTCTGTCCCTTCCGTATTCCTGCCGTCTAATGTTTCTTTATCCTTTACTATAGTCTTGTTTATCTGATTCTTTTCCTATTTAATGCCTGTGCCTGATTTTAATATCCTAATCTCTGAATCTTTTTTTCCAAATTTAGCACTTCAAAAATGTAAAGCTATAACTAATGCATATGATCATTAATATTCTTAACTCCTCTGGAAAATTTAAACCTCTCTTGAAAAATCAAGACGTTCATACATTGTTAGTATCTAGAGAGTAAAAACTCTTATTTTTTGTATACTTAATTCTCGAAGTTTAGTATCCCAGGTATTTAGATGGAGTCCATCCATCAAGAAGGGTATTCTTTTATATGAATGCCTTCCAGTGAGTTGAACACTCCAAAACCTTCTTCCTAGCACCAATCCTTCAGCCATCTGTTGTTTTTCATTATTGGTTCACTCCTCCTCTCTCCTGATTGTAAAATTGGAAGACTTGCCTGGAAAATCACCAGAACCTAACCTTTTCTGAGCATCACCCTCACCTTTGTGTAATTCTTACTGATCTGTTGAAGCAGGAATCCGGCAGTGCCACTTATATCAAAATGAAGGATAATTGGTGGATTTTTCTCAGTTTCTCTTAAGATTTTTTTCAACCTCAAGTCTATATCTTGTGTTCTGTGTTCTAATAGTGCACACTTTTTCTCCTCCAGTGACTGATCTGTTGATTCTTTGTATTAAACACATTGACTCTGTTCTTTCTGACATGGATATGAACATGAGGCTCTCTCCCATTTCTTTTTCTTCTGTAACAACAAGAGAAGACTATATTTCCAGCATGTTAAATGGCTGTCATGGCACACCGACTGCCTGAGAATTGCTTGGTGTTTTGTACGCTTCATGGCACAAATAGAGGTTAATGGAATTTTGCATTCTGCTTTAAGTGATTATTTTCAGTTGCCGAATCTAATTGGACTTACTCACATGCTTAAAATGGGGCATATGGTTAAGTGTTTTCCTGAACAGAGAACAAAGCACTTTGAAAATGTAAAGCTGTTACTAATGCATGTGATTTATTAATATTCCTAACTTCTCTAGAAAATGGAAACCTCTTCTGAAAAATCAAGAAGCTCATACATCTTTAGTATCTAGAGAATAAAAAAACCCTTTTTTTTTTGGTATCGTTTTCTTCCTAATAAGCCTGAAATTTTAAATTTAAAGCACATGTGCATAGTAGAAGAAGCTATAACAGAACAATATGGTAAAAAGCCTGGAAGTCATAAGTAATATATCTTTTCAGATACTTGCCTATGTGCCCCTCTTACAAATTGTTTTAACCAATTGTTTTAATGTAAAAAAAAATTATTAGCGGTGCAAGACTTGGTACTTTGATAGTTTCAGAACTTATTCTGTCCCATTTTTATGCTGCCTAGGTTAGAAACCCAATCCTCCTCCTCAGTGAAACACTGCCTAAGACAGCTAAAGAAATGATCCAAAATCTTGTGGAAGAAGCTGCAGTCATTTATAGCAAAACCCGAAGTTATGTTAAGTACCAGGATTTCTTCTACAGTGCAACTGCTGACATGAGAACAGCATCCTTGGAAAAGATGTCACAGAAGAGTCAAGCTGGTGATTCAAGTGCTCAGAGAGTCACCACAGAGCTTTCTGAGATTGAAGATGAATTAACTTTGCGAAAACTATTGTGGGATTCACTTGAGGAATGGGGAAAGCTTTCTTTTAGGTGGAAACACACCCTTTTTGAGAACCTTGATGTAGATTTAATACAAATGGAAGTTAGCAGATTTATGCAGATAATACAGATACTAGAAAAAGGTAAAAGCATGAAAATTGCTAGTTGCTTGAGATTTGTAATATGATTCAAGTGTTGTATTCATGACCATTCAGAAAATCTGAGACACAAGGGTATTTTGTTATATAACCTGTTGTGGCAGAGCATAGGGTGCTCCTGTCACTTTAAGGGCCTGGAGCCGGCAGCCATTTTGAGGCCTATATAAACCAGGCAGTTGGGCTGCAGGAGGTCAGGCAGCAACATTGCCTGGCCTTAGGGCTGCTGTGAATGCCTGGAGGTAAGGGGGAAGCTGCAAGGGGATGGTTAGGAGGCTCCTGGTCCTGGGCATGACCTGAAACTGTACCCTGCCAGGAGTGGGTGTCCTGGTGGGGCTCTCAGTGGTGTGGGAGCCCCCAGGAAATGCCAGGCCAGTTATCACCCCGGTGAAAGGCGGGTCGGGGCGCCTTAACCCCTAGCTCCCACCACCACTGTGTGGGTGAACCCCGAGTGTGATGAGGGCCTAGAGGGCCAGTGTGATGAGGGCCTAGAGGGCCATTGTTGTGAGGGGCCCAGAGGGGGCAGTTCCTGAGAGTGACAGTGATGTGGGCGTGGTGCTGCGGTTACTCCTAGGAGGAAGGGAGTTGTGGCACGGTGAGGCCCAAGGAGACAGAGAGTGGCTAGAGAGACCCAGCCCGAAGGGGATAGTACCCTCGACTGGCACATGCTGGGGCCAGGACCAGTGAGGGTCAAAAGGGCCGGGGGCCCACTGCGAGGGACGCCCAAGAGCCGGGGGCCTGGGGTCCCGACTGGCCTTGAGGTGGGCCAGGGCAAGAGGCCGAAGGTTCTGGGGGAACCACACCGAGAGGGGAAGATAGCTTCGGGGGGGTGAGGTAGCCCAGTTGACGGCGGAGTGGCCACCTGTGTAGCGAAGGTCATAGTGGGGTCTTGCGCGGAAGATTCTGGGGCCCAGTGTGGGGCCGGTGAGGAAGAACACCATGATGCCATCTGCGAGGCTTGGGCTGCGGTATTAGGGGAGGTCGGAGCCGCAGAGTGCCCCTTGGCATCGGGGCAGTACGAAGGGCAGCCTCCCGCTTAGTTAACAACATAATTGGACTGATTATCATCAAAGGCGAGATAAGCGGGCGGTTGCCCAGAGACAGAGGGCGGGCCATGGAGATCGGCCTGAGGAGGTCCTCCGTCACACCTGTGTATACACCAAAAAGAATAATCAAAATATAAAATATCATTTTTATTGGCCATTCCAAGTATCCAAGAAAAGAAAAACTACTACCTTGCTGTCAAAGGTCTGATCCTCGTCGGGTAGCTGTTTGATCTTTTCTGTCAGTTCCAGTATGGGATGACCTGAGCAGTGATGTAGCAAGGGGCAGGCAAAAAAATGCAACTGCTTCTGGTGTTGCACATTTGTGATCTTGAACTGGAAGCTGCTGCTTCCACTTTGCCCCAGGTGCCCAGGCACGTCCCTAAACTGCTGGGCCTGAGATGGGGCATTCAGTTCCTGAAAATATGTATAACATCCCTCCCAGTTATGCTGTGGTCCAATAAAGGATATTACCAAGAACCTAGCTTCAGACTTGTAGACATCCATAGATATAATTAGGTAAGCAAAATGAATGTACAGAAATTCAGAGCCACATCCACAGTTGGTATAAATTGGGATCACAGGAGAATAGGGCTGGAAGGAACCTTACATGGTCATCTAGTCCAACTCTGTGCTCAAGCAGGATTGTCCCTGACTAAACCATGCTAGTCAAATGTCTGCCTAACCTACTGTTGAAAATTTCCAGGGATGAAGATTCCACAATTTCCCTAGGTATCCTATTTAAGTGCTTAACCAATCTCATAGTCAAAAAGTTGTTTTTAATACCCTAGATTTCCTCTGCTGCAGCTTGAGGCCATTGTTCCTAGTTCTTTCCCCAAGAGCCATGTAGAAAATTCTATCTCAATCCTCTTTAGAATTTCCCCTCAGTAATTTGAAGACCAATTCCCCCTTGGCCCTCTCTTCTCCAGACTAAATAATCTTAGTTCTTTTAGCCTTTCCTCATAAATCATGTTTCTCAGACCTTTAATCATTTTTATTACTTTCTATTGGACTCCTTCCAATCTGTCCACAAATCTTTTGAAGTGTAGGACTGAAAACTGCACATACTAGTCCCAGGTGGGGCCTCACTAGTGCTGAATAAAGCCGAAGAATCACTTTCCTTGGTTTGCAAGAGACATTTCTATTAACGCAACCCAGTATAATGTTGATTTTTTTTTTTTTTTTGCAACAAGAGCACACTGGTGGCTCATATTCATCTTATGTTCCACTGTAAATCCCCAGATTGTTCTCAGGAGTACTGCAGCATAGCCAGCATTACCCAATCTGTATTTTTGGATGCAATTATTCCATCCGAAGTGCAGGACTTCACACTAGTCCTTGTTGAACTTCATCTGACTAATTTTTTTGATCATTTCTCCAGTTTATCCAGGTCATTCTGGATCAAAGAGAATTATTCTGTTTATTTTAGTATGTCTTTGCTGTTTTCTTATTCTTCAAAATCAAATTATTATGAGGTGCAAGCCATTGAATAGGTAAAGTATCCAGGTTGTAGCCATATTGGTCTAGAGGCAAAAGGAATCAGAATGAATGGTAGAGGTGATATCTTTTATTAGACCAACTAGATTTTTGCAAAAAAAATTAAAATTTGCAGGCTTTGAGGCCCAAGCACCCTTCTTCAGGCATAGGAGAAAAGATTGTAAAAGTTCTCCTAGGTAGAAACGAAAGTTGATAATTCATAGGAGAGTTGAAGGTGTGGTAAAATCTCCTGTGTGGAACAGTTTGTTTTATGCAGATTAGGCTCAGAGAAAAGTTGGAATAGTCTGTTTACCTTGAAGTTGTTTGATGGCAAGCAGGATGTAGAGTCCCCCTCCTACCTACAGATGTAGCAACTGGGGATGCTGTCTTCGACTCTCCCTCTCAGTTACGTTACTGACAATATTTGCTTATGCAAATGGAATTCATAGTCTGATGTTCTATAAATGTTTCATATTATTTTTCAAGGTTTACCAGAAAATAATATAATAACAGATCTGAAGCAGTCATTAATTAATTTTAAAGAAGCCTTGTCCATCACTGTGTTTTTAAAAAGTCCATATCTTCAACAAAGGCATTGGGAAATTATACAACGTATTACTGGACAATCAATTTCTTGGGATAAAAAGATTACCTTGGATACTGTTCTGGAACTCAATGTAAGTATATGATGCATTAATTTATATTAAAATCAGTGTCTGATGCATATACTTGTGCTGCAAAATATAGTCCTAATGTCTCATCTTCTATTAAAAACCCTCTGTAGTGTTTCTGTTGAAGCTACCCCCTACCTCTCCCAGGCAGCCAGGAGAGGGAGATAAGTGAGGCCAGGAGATAAAAATCAAGCTAGACAGTTTGTAGCTCAATAGTATCTTATGTTGCTGTGGAAGGGAGCAGGCCATGGCTTTTAATTTGAATCCTTGCTCTTCTCCACTACATTGCTATCCATCCATTTTATCCAATGCAAAGTGCAGTGGTTTGACTTCATAAGGAGTGCTGGAGAGGGGGTTACATAAAGTCTAACCTGTGGTGTGGTGTGTCGGAGACATGCAGACAAAAAACCCTTCTATGCAAGGGAAGGCTAGAACCCAGATCCCTAGCTTCCTGGGCCAGTGTCCTAACTATTCAATCATTAGGTCTAAAGGATTGGTATGTTCATAGAATCATAAAAAATACGCACTTCTCTATCCCTACTCTGGATAGTTGGAAGGGACCTCCAAGGGTCATCTAGTGCAACCCTCTGCTCAAGGCAGGATCATCCTTATCTAAACCATCCTAGACAAGTGTTTCTCTAACCCAGTCATATCAAAGATACAGCCTGGTCGCATCTAAACAAGACATTTTACTGTGCAGTAGCCAGTCACCAGCTGCCAGAGGGAGAGCCACCAGTGCCGGGACTAGTGGCCACTGTTGTCCTAGGCAAGCCCGCTGGCTGCTGGACTTGCTGCAGCATGGGAACCTGTGGCCTGTGCCTCTTGCACCCAGTGCCCTGGCCCCCAGGGGTGAGTGTACAGTTTGCCAGGGGCCTCAGTGGGTGGTCCCACTGTTGTCACTGCTGCCACAGCTGGTATTCCCACTGTCAGGCATCCTCCCCCTGGTGCAACTTCTCTGCCCAGGCCTCACAAAAGAACTCTCCCCAGGCCTCACAGATGTTATGCAGCACACAGGCTGTGACAGTGACCCGGGGGATGTTGTCTCCTAAGCTCAAGGCAGGCAGTGAGGGTGCACCAGCATCCCTTGAGGCACCTGAAGGTGCACTCCACCTGGGCACAGGTCCGGCCCAGGCACCAGTCAAAGTGTGCCTGGCTGGGGTCCAAGTGGCCAGTGTAGGGCTACACAAGGTAGGGGAAGAGCAGGTAGGCAGGGTCCCCGATTGAGGAGGAGCAGAACCACCATGTACGACACGTGCTCCTGGCAGCTGGTGGGGCACGGCAGTGCTGGCAGTAGTGGGAGCGTGGCAGCGGTAAGCAGGGCCCCAGGAAGGGCCTGGGGGGTCTCAGGAAGCAGGAACAGCCACATCCCTGCATGTGTAGATGCCTGTTTGGGAGCATTTATATGTGAGTAGTTTATTCACAAGTTAACTGGTCCCACATCAAATGCATGTGTAGACATATCCCTTGTGTGGTAGATTTGGCCTATGGAGCCCTAGGATCCCATCTGTGGGTCTCCCAGCATGGGGCTGCTGTGTTGCATGTGGCATGCATGGCTAGTCCTAGCACATGTGCTACACACACCAAAGGGGGCCAGTGTGGGGTATATGCTGCATGCAGTGCCCCACCAGACCACCCCTGCTCGCTGGCTTCAGGGCCAGTCCTGATCAGGCCCACATACCAGCCCCAAGCACTGAAGCCAGCATGCCAGACTGGTCTGGTATGCACAGCTCATGCAGTGCACACTCCATGGCAGCTCCACATGCGAGCTGAAGGCCAGTGCCAGCACACATTTGATTGCAGTGCACAGGGCTGGTCCAGGATATGTGCTGCATGAGCTGCCTATGCTGGACCAGCCCTTTGCTGCGACTGGTGCATGGGGCCTGTATGTGGATCTGATATGGGGCTTGCATTGCAATCCCAGGCAGCTGGATGAATTTGACACTCCTAATATAATCTGTACTTTGTCACAACCCAAGGGTGTGATTTTTGTGTGCGCGCGCTTCGGCACTGCTAAATTATTTCCCGCCACGAGGAGCTTTCTTTGCAAGGTGCATTTCTCAGTTGCAAAGAGAAAACCCTGGTGCAAAGGAGTTCCCGCCACCCGCATGCAAATTTGTGTCCCACTATTGGCCAGTTCTAAATTATTCCCACGTGGCAGCTAGTGATTGGCTTTCTAGCCCTATAAAAGGCCTTGGAGGGTTTGTCCCC
>NW_005842625.1:78340-97439 GCF_000455745.1 Alligator sinensis | reverse complement strand
CCTGTCGCCGAACGATCCCTCGACGAACCCCTTCCCTGCGCACAAGTTCCACGGAGCCTAGCAAACTTCGTGTGAGTGTATCCAGAGCTCTGTCCGGGTTCGAGTCCTGCAGGTTTATTTTCCCGTCGCCGAAAACCCATTGCGACGTACTCTCGTGTTTTGCGTCTTCCTGTCGCCGAAAACCCCTTGCGATGTACTCTCGTGCCCTGCAGGTTCGAGTTTTGTTTTGTTTTGTTTTGTTTTGTCTGTAACTGAAACTCAAGCAAGTTTTCCTGCCTGCACCGCGACCATCCACGGTGTAAGTAAAATCATCTTTAATCAACCGCTAAGCATCCGTGCCTAATTCTAGTCCGCCGGCCTGCATTCCCCGACCCGTGTGCCAGGCTGCTGGCCACAGCCCGCCGCGTGCCCCCGAGGGCCTCGGACCGCTCCCGGCCCACACATACTTAAACTTCACAAACAGCCCTCTTGCAGACCAATAGGCACAATGCTTAAAACATCAAAAACACTCTAACTTGCCACAGGTAAAGCAAAGGGGGAGGGGTGCTGTCCATGTCCTACCCCTGCAACTATAGGAAGGAGCTATTAAATAATTCAAACCACTGCTAGGTGTCCAGCTCTCTGCAGCAAGGGAGAAAAGTTGTTCTTCCTTTTCTTTTGGCAGCACTTCATATATTTAAAGGCTGCTATCATGTGCCCTTTCAATTGCCTTTGCTGTAAGATAAGCATGCTCTTTTCTCTCAACCTCTTGTCTTTTATGGCTTTCTTCCAAATCCTTATCACTATATATTGCCCCCTTTGAGACCCTAATTTCTTTGCATGCTCTTTTTAAAATGTGGAACCCAGAACTGCACACAATACTTAACCAGGACTGAGTAGATTAGTACTAGTCACCTCCCATGTTATACACTTTATAGTCCTGTTTATTCAGCCCAAAATTGTTCACCTTTTTTGAAGTTGCATCAGATTGCTGAGTCTGCGATCCCACAACCCCAAGTGCTGCTACCCAGCCAGTTATCATCCATTCTGTATTTGTCCTTCTGATTATTCTTCCTAAGGTTTATCACCTTGCATTTGCCTTGATTAAACTTCATCCTGTTGTCTGAAACTCAGTTTTTCCATGTGTCAAGCTCTTCATGAATTCTATTCCTGCCTTCCCAGTTTCATCTGCAGATTTGTGCAGAAAGCTTTCTATTCCAATATCCAAATAATTAATAAACATGTCGAACAGCACTGGATCCTAGACAAACCTCTGAGGGACTCAACTGGAGACTTCCTGCCATTCCAACATGGATCCATATATAATTAATTGTTGTTTACGGCTATTAAGCCAGTTGTTTATCCAGCTCATAGTAGCTTTGTCTGGTCCATGTTTCTCCAATTTCTTTTGAAAAGATGCATGTGAGACTTTGTCAAAAGCCTTACTGAAATCCAAGTACCCTTTATCCACTGCATTCCCTTCATCCTCCCAACCAGCTGTCTTGTTGAAGAAAGAAATCAAACTTGTTTGGCATGATTTCTTAACAAATTTATGCAGGCTGCTTGTGATCGGATTTTCTTCTTCCACATGCTTACAAATGGACTTTATAATATTCTTCAGTAACTCCTGAGTATTGAAGTCTGATTAACTGGTCCATACTTCCCTGGGTCTTTTTGCCTTTTTGAAAGGGTGGCACTATGTTGGCTCCTTTTTAGTCCTCCAGTACTTTGCTTGTCTTCCATAACTTGGTAAAAAAAATTGTTTGCAAGTGCTTTGAGACCCTGTCTACCAGTTCCTTCAGTATTCTGGGATGAAATTCATCAGGCCCTGCTGATTTTTGATTCTTTCAGACCAGACAAAAACTCTGGTTTTTCTTGTTTATCATTACCCCCCAGCCTTGCTTATATAATTTTTTTAATTAATTGTCTGGTTTGAAGCTTATTTTTAGTGGGGGGAGACTGAGGCAAATAGATGTTGAGCATGTCTTCCTTCTTTCCATCTTCTGTAAAGAGATCATCCTGGCTATTTAGCCATGGACCCACAACATCCAAAGCCTTCATGTTGACAACACCTTAGCCATATTAACCTCCATGATGTGATGGTCTCTACCTTAGCCTTTATCATAAACAGGCAGGATTTATGAGAACATTTTCTGTGCTCCAAACGTAATCCTCCTACCTAGAGCTTCAGGCCTAACTTACTCAGTATAATTCCAAGCAGTATTGTTGGTACCCACGTGGATATGCAGGAAAAGGGTATTGGTCTGAGGAACAGAAGAACTCTGCCAGTCTCTATGTCCATGTCTTGAATCTGGGCTCCAGGCAAACAGGGCCTCAAATCTGGATGATAAATGTCTGCTTCTGGCCTTATTCTCCATCTAACACCTGCAGTCACCTGCATTTCACATTCATATGTGCATGGCCAATGAGTAACCTACTGTGCAAGCTTAGTCTTATGTGGCAATAGTTCAGGTGAAGTAAAATTGTTGCCTGGGTGTAAGTAGCAAAAATGCCACTTACGTGGCTAGAAAGCTGCCATTTGGACACAAAGGGAAATAGAATTCCACTCTTCTTAAAACACAATACATAAATAGGGCTGTTTACAGTTGACCTTTAAACAGGTTTGATTAGGCTCCATTTCTGAAAATTAAATATAAATGTTATATAGTTTGCAGAAATATGTATATTTCAGTTATTTACCAAACCATCTGTATCATTACTTTTTTACCTTGCTAGATATTAAGTTTTTTTCCTCACTCTTTAGATGATTCAGTACAAGAAAGAAATAAATGAAATATCAATAACTGCTACAAATGAAGCTACCCTTGAAATAATGCTGAATAAAATAATAGATCTTTGGAACAAAACTGATTTCCATTTATCTCCTCACTATTTTGAAGCTTCAACTATCATGATTATTTCATCAGCTGAAGATACAATAGCTCAGTTAGAAGACTCTCAAGTAACAATTTCAACAATTAAGGGCTCCTGCTATGTTGGACCAATTAAGGTAAAGGTTACTCACCATTTGCAAATGTCTATAGAATATTTTAAGTGTTGCAGAAGTAATAGGTGAATAGGTGATTTTTTTGTTAAGGATTATGTTAATCTTTATTCATTGGTATTCATTTCAGATGACACCCCTCCATATGCATAGTAGCAAGATACATATTTGTAATAGAAAGGAAGTTTTAATTGAAAACTTGAATGTGCTTTCCAGAATAAAATTTGCAAGTGGTGTGTACAGTTGAAATAATAGAATACTTTATTGCCTTTTTTAAAATCACATTGAAAACCTACCTGGAAATCCCTTGTAAAAGTTTTCATTCCTATGTGTGTGATGCTGTAAGGAGTTGGGACTAGTTACAAGGATCATCAAAGATCTCAGAAGTTCTATCAATATAGTATTATGTAATACTATGCACTGTTGTGGTTTTATTTGATTACCTTTATGCTAAATGTTTTGTCAGCATTTGAGAACTCGTGAACTCATGTTTAAGTTTTATTTAGTTATTAATAAGATTTTGTGTGTGAGGGAGTTATTTTATTTTGATAGAACTTTGCATAGTTCTTTATGTTCAATTCTGTCAAAAGAGAAAAGAAGCTAGGTCCTTTCAGGGCAGGAATTAAACAGAAAAAAGATTTAGGGAAAACTAATTTAGATTCTAAAGCACCCATCTCTTCTTTAGCTTTCTGTTCTCGTTTGCATGACATTTTATGCCTGAATTTGTCTAGTCAGAATGATGGCACTAAGAGAGAGTGAGAGTGTGTGTGTGTGTGTGTGTGTGATGTAGCATAGTTGTAGTAGTAAAGATAAACGGTGATGGGCATGAATGAGCATTTTACTGGGCCAGACAGATTGAAGGAAAGGATTGATTTTTATTGTATAGTGTAGAAACAAACTATAAATGTTGCAGGGAACAATGTTTGGGTGTACGCAGAAAGAAAAAAAGATTAATTTTAGGTATGTTAAACATAAGTTTTATCAAGACCTCCAGAAAGATGTCAGGGAGAGCAGCTGTGATGCAGGACTAAAGGAAAAACGGGAAATGTCAAGTCTGGAGAACATTATCTGTAAATCATCAATTTAGAGATGTTAACTGAAGTTGTATGAGTAGATGAAGTCACCAAAATCACATAGAGGAAAAACAGAAAAGGATAAAAGAAAAAGTAAAAGCTTTGTGACACTCAGAAAGGGGTAGAGAGAAAAAGGAACCTTACAGAAATCACAGGTGCTAAAATGGAAAAAGTACTGAATACAGAGTAAGTTATGAAGTCCTTAATTCAGTCATGATATCAGATACATGAGTTTCTTTACTGAGTCTTCCCATTCTCTAATATTATGCAGTGTGCTTGAATTGTAGAGAGACTATCAGTTGCATAGGGTGTTTATCTGATTTTAATTTTTCTTTGTGAAATAATTAATCCTGTGTGTGAAGTAAATCAGGATGCATATTTTCTAACTTTACTCTGGTATTATTGGATTGTTATGTAACCTAAGTTTTTATTTTTAAATGCTTGTTCATACACATTTTTACTTTGGGTGTTCACATGTCTCAAGTGCTCAAGTCTGGAGTCTTTCCAGTATCCATACAGCATGGATCTAGTGTATAAAGGGCAATATGTGATTCTAGTTCCTCAGTTCCTCTCATCTGTCTTGGGGCAGGCAGTCTTGAGATGAGATATTCTCTTGGCTAACCCAGACAGCGTTTTACATGAAGCTGTTCTCAGTACCTTCCCCACCTCTTTTTACTACTTTTTCTTCTTATTTCTTCCAGAAGTAGGAAGCAGGGTGGTGGTAGTTGTTGTTCTCACTTTTTCCTGGTCTTCAATATTTATTTTAGTGAGACATTAAGTCTCCTATGTGGCTCTTCTAGCTAAGTGAGTTTCATAGACTTTCATAGACATTTGGGCTGGAAGGGACCCCAGAGGATCATTGAGTCCAGCCCCCCCTGCCCCAGGGGCAGGAAGTCAGCTGGGATCATAGGATCCCAGCAAGATAATATTTGAGGTTTCATTTTCTTCCCCAACCCCCACCACACTTTGGCCAGACCTTTCCTTTGACTTGCCAGAGTTTCCTCCAGGCCACTTGGATTCAAGCTTTGTAGCTATGTTCCTCCTGCAGCAAGGCTATGCCTGCTTCAGGCAAACATTTTAAGTGACTCTTTTTATTAGGGAATCCCTATCCTTGGGAAATGTAGTGTTTTAAGTTGTTCACCAGGAAGGAGGGCAAAGCTAGTTTCCAGGTTATCTCCTAGGTAAACTATATGGTCACCCTCTAATAACTGGAGTGCAGGACTAAGTTGGATGCTAATGATACAGGGCTGCATGGTCCCTCTCGAGAAGACCATCCTGTCACGGGATGGGGTCCTCAGGGGTGGCCATGATACCCCTAGGGCTCCTTAACCATGTCACTCCTGCCCAATGGGCACCCTCTTTCTTGCCTGCCACGTTTGGTGTACTATAGTAAATAGGGAGGCTGTCCTCAAGTTGTATTTTGGGCACAGTCCTGATGGACCCCACTGAACCCTGTGGGTTCCTGGACCCCTTTTGGGTTCTGCTCCAAAATGAATGCCTCTTAGGACACCCTCAGCCTTATGGGCTACATGCGTGGCTCCAAACCACTCCTTTACCATGCCCCAAGCCTCATAGATGGCATTCACATGTTGTCTCTCCAAGGCCTTAGTTCACCTTGGTCTCCAGTCATCGCCAGGCTCTCCTCTCTGCAACCCCATCTCTCTCGGTGCCCCTTGGCACTGGGGGTCTGTGCACCCCAAATACTGTGCCCACACTGGCACTGGGGGTCCCCACGCTATAGTGGGCCCCCAATGAGGCCGCCTCCTTCCCCAATAGCCTCAGCCCAATTCTTCAGTCTTATAAGACAGCAACCAAAATATAAGCCCCTGGGCTATAACATAACACAAAAAGCTCGGTGTGTGCTCTGCCCCTGTAAAAGAATCAAACTTCTACCCTGGCACTAAGTACCTTGTAGGCAAGGGAAACTGGTGAGCTCCTGGAGCCCCATTAGCCCCAAGTGCAGCACATTGGGCAGCTGCAGCATCTCTGGGCAATTCCTCCCTAGAGGCTCCTTCCCCTTTGACTGCTGGCAGTGAACTGCCTCTCTAGTCCCAGCCCTGGGGTTTATATGTGCCCAGGGCTCTGCCTCTTCCGGTCAGCTGACCAACTGCAGGTAAAGGCTAATTCCCTCCTTAGGCCTGCTGCCACAGTAACCTGCACCTGTGGGGTTCCTGCCTGACTGCTAGGGCTCTCTCCCTAGGCAGTTTCTGCAACACATCCTTGTCATCAATAGTACAGAAGTTCTACTCCAGTGAACACAGATCTAATGTCAAGTAAATGACCAGGCATCTGCAGCTTGCCACTGGATAGTTACAAGCTATAGGTCAGGAGTCAGAAGGAGGGATTCAGACTGCAGCCATGAGGTAGTGGGAGGGTCACAAACCATCAGTGAGGAAGCAGGGACCTGGGCAGAAGACAGGAACTAGGAACCAAAGGGCAAGAGCCATCCTGTTTAGCTTTCTGGGTGCAGAAAGGGCTGCTGCTTCTAAGCAGGTAGCCTTGCCCATACAGGTAGTTAGAACCATCTGGAAATAGGTTGCTGGCAGGCAAGCCGACTTGGGTAACCAGAGTTAGCTAGGGGCTAATTAACCTAGCTGCTGTGCTGACTCTTGACACAGTATACCTAAGATGCAATTTACTGGTTAGGTCATCTTTAGTGACGTGGCTACAGGTTTATTCAGTTAATGGTGTGATAAAACCAGGAATACCCGACAAAATTATTACACAAAACATGTAATAACTTTGTAGCTGGTTCCTATCATGCCTTTAATTGAACATATGGACAGTGCTCCCAGTCTCCAAGGAATGGCTCCCATGTGCTTCAAAGACTGGAAGCTGATCAAGGCTCCGTCAACTGATTGGAGCTTTCAGCCATGAGAATGCACAGTGCATCCCCAGGGCTGGAAACTCTGATCAACTGATGATAAGGCTCCCAACCACAGGAGTGAAAATTGCTGGTGCAGGGGGAGCCTGAGATTGTGATCCCAGGTTCCCCCTGCACTAGCAATATGGCATGATGGGATCTGATGCTCAGTATCAGACTCGCACCTCCTGCCATGCAGAATTCTGCCTTTTTAATGTCTGTCAGTGGCCCTAGAAATTCCTGCTCTAGGGTTCCTTAAGGAGACTCTTTTCACTAGTTCTTCGTCCCTCCTGTTTGTGTCCCAGTGTGGATCCTGACAAGGATTGGCACTGTCCACTTCCATGGTGTGTTGTAAATGCAAGGGTAAGGGCCCAAAGTACTCCTTAGCTTCCCTTTTGCTACCTAGTCATCATGGGTCTGATTGAGAACTTTTGCAGTGAAACTTGTTCCTCCACTGAGGCATAGTGCACTACAATGGACTCCTGCTATTCTCATGACCTCCATTGGGGTTCAATTCACAATACTGAGCAGCTTGGTGATCCAGACAGAACTGGACTCTCTGTGGACTCTGATTGCAGATCCTTCAGTAACAGCAGCTCTGATTCCAGTTGTGGGACCATCTCCAATTTGAGGCCCTTTTATGCTGCCAGTGGGAGGTGGAGGTCTCCTCACCAAACACTTTCTTCAAATCCTGTGAATCACTGTCATTTGGGATTACACTTATCATTTTGCCTTTTACTAGTTCTATGGAAACTCTTCCAGGGGAGAAGAGATGTAGCTCTAGGCTACCACCTTGTGTCTCCTGATTTGCAGGTTCATGGTCTTGGTATCCTTTTTCTGCCACGGACCTTCTGCTTGGAGATGAAGCCTGAAACAGACTAGTTACCTATGATCCCATTAGTCTTTTTTCAACATCGCAGAGCCGTCCTGCTTATTAATGGGTCTGATCTCCCTTGAATGTAAAGAACACTCTGCCAGTTTCCCGCCCAAATGCAGGGGAGGCTGGACCTGATTAACTGTAAGGTCCCTTCCAGCCCCTAACAACTATGAAACTTAGAGGGGTTGCCTGACCCTAACCACTGTCTTTCTCCTCTTGTGTTGATGAGGCAGTTGTTCCTCCTCCAACATCATGGATGAATGACTTCTTATGCTTCCAGGACCGTGAGATTGGTGCCTTATGCCTTCCAAATTCTTGTGGAGAAAATTGAAGACTTTTTTATGAATAGTTTTGCAGATATCTTGCATCCTATCTTTACCAAATAAATTATCCTTCCCTGTCAAATGAGACCATAATAAACCCTGCAAGAATTATGTGGTAAATGCCTATCACCCCTGCCCTGCCCTGATTATATATAATGTTGACAAACGTTGTCAAGTGCCTTCCCAGGATGTGAAATTTTTCTGTACTCCACCTACAGCTTACACGTTGGTCATTGTAAGAGACAAAAAGGAAAATTTGTTTTTTAATAGCTCAAAACACAAACAGCTGAAGACCCTGGATTTGATACTATACACCTGGTAGTACTAACGGGTTCCAAGCCAACCATCAAAATCTGTTGGCTCAACATAGCTTTATATTTTGTGAGTGCCTGGCATTTTTTTTCTGTCAAACTTTTGCCAGGCTCCAGAAAATTAATTGCTACCTTGCTTGAAGAAAGACATTTGGTGATGAAAACCATACTTCAAGCAGCTCTTATAAAGATATTTGAGATTTGGCAGTTATGACCCTGAGACGTTTATTCTGGCTCTGTGGAAATACAGGATATTCTAAAGGGCTTCCCTTTGAAGGGGCAGAGATATTCTACTGTAAATAGATGAAGCTCTGCACACTAGGGCGATGTGAAGCTTCGAGTGCTGATTCAGTTTGGAGAAGATTCAACCCAGTTCAGTGGCCGAATCTCTGAATCCAAATCAAATCAGGGGATCAATTAAAAGGTCCAAATCAATTCAAAGCTCTCCAAATCGATTCAGAGAGCTTCGGCGATTCGGGCAGTCCCCGCCTGCTGTAGCAGGGAGCTGGACCTGGACTCTGAGCTGGTAAGTAGGGGGTGAGCCCCAGCTCCCGGCCCTTTAAAAAAAAAAACAATCCCCTACTCACCAGGTGCTGCCCAGCCAGGGGGTGATCTCTGCTGCCCCACACTGTCCCACACTGCATGGGGGGGCTCTGCCATGAGCCCCCCCCATGACTGTCCTGCCCGCCCCAGCTCCTGGCCTTTTAGTAAAAAAACCCAAAAATAACCCCTGGACTCACTGGCTGCTGCAGTGGCCTCGGGGCTTCTGGGGGCTCATGCAGAGCCCCCACACTCCCCAGCTGCAGGAGTGGCGATTGGGGCCTCTGGGTGCTTGTGGGGCCACATGGCATGGGGCAGTGGGGGGCAGCAGGGATCGCTCCCCCCCCACCCCCCCGGCAGTATCTGGTGAGCGGGGGATTTTTTTTTTCAAAGACCTGGGAGCTGGGGCAGGCAGGGCAGCCATTGAGGGCAGGTGGGAAATGGGGGCTGTGTGATTTGGAGATTTAGCTGATTCAGCAGCAGCCAAATCTCAGAATCAGATTCGGCCAAATCGATTTGGGAGAGTGATTCAAATCACTATCCCCAAAATTGGCCGAATTCGAAGCAAAATAGCAGCTGCTTCACACAGGCCTACTGCATACCATCAAAGATTTCAAGGATACCCTCTGCTTCTTAGGGATTAACACACCTGCCCTAAAGAAGAAGCATAAATGTCACCCATACACTAGCTGGAAACCACTCTAGAAGCTCTGTTCTGTCCCATCCCTTATGCACTATTTTCCAGGGCCCCTAAGGAAATGCCAGCACTTTCACAAGAAGAAGCAGTCTTCTCCTGCAGCTTTTTTTAGAAGCAGAGATAGCCTTAGGGTACAATTGAGAGATGTATTGCACTCCCCAAGGCCCCACCATTTCCTATATTCCTTTGGAAACCACTTGTCCCGTGCCTCTCAGAGAACAGGCTATTTCAGTATAGGCTCTGTGGTTTTGACGCTATAAGAGCTAGCTGTGTCATCCAGTTTAGTATGGTCCTTGCTCCTAGTGCTCCTTCTCTGTTTCTTTTCAGGGATCTTTCATGCAAGACTTAGCTTAAACAGTGCATTTTTTCCCTTTGAGCCTTAGAGTTAATACAGGAAGTTACTGCATTGTACTGAAGAAATAGATATTACAATGACTGGATTTTGGTCCCCAAAAGAAAAGGAGGACAGCATATCATCTTGGACTTAAAGCTAAACTCCTTTATTTGGAAGCTTACGTTCAGAATTGTTGTTAGCTATTATTATTTCATTCTTGCAGCCAGGGCATTTGTTTGCATCTCTTGACCTACAGGATCCTTATATTCACAGCACCTTCATGTGCTTCCCACAGCAGATACCTCCACTTTGTGGTAGAGCAAGACAGTTATTAAAATAGTGTCTTACTACCCTGTCTTTTGACTTCCTCAAGAGCTTTCACTGAGGCTTGCAGCTGTGGCCGTCTACAAGAAGAATATCAAAACTTACCTTTTCCTAAACAACTAGTTCCTCCTAAGACATGGCGGGAAACCTCCAGTACACAGTTTCATATTCTAGACCAGGGTAGGCAATGTTTTTTTGGCCCAAGTGCCAAAAAAACCATAATGTCTACCTTGGAAGGTGCCGGAGTGCCGGCATGCCAGAAAAAACAAAATGAGGGCGGGGGCCGGGGGGGTACATGGCAGGACACACCGCATATTGGTATATTTAATAATCATAAATGTTGCCTTTGTTGTTGTGTATTCCCTTTTTGGTGAGCATGTTGAATGAGATAGAGAGAAAAAAGAGACACATAAGAGAAAGAGGAGAGAGAGAGAAAGAAAGAAAAGGGAGAGCAGAGAGTGAACCAGACACAAGCACACAGAGAACCACGTGGACAAACAGAGAGCCAGAACACACTCAGAACAGATACGTGCACACACATCCGGAATCAGACGTGTGTACACACACAGGTAGACAGACACATAGAACCAGATGCGCAGGTGCATGGAGCCAGGCTCCTGGGCCACTGGACAAAGTCTGACCTAACAATGCCTGGTCCCGCCAGAGCCCCTGTGCTTCCCTGGGGAGCCAGCCCCTGGGCTGCAGCACAGCTGGCCAAAGACACAGCCTGCCCATCAGCCCAACCACTCACCCACCCAGCACAGCTAAGCCCACAAAAGTTGCAGTGCTCCTGGCAAGGGGCAGCGCCAGCTTCATCCTGGTGGGGGGCTGGGTCGGGGCTGGGCTCATAACAGGTGGGAGTTAGGCAGGTTCAGCTGCAAGCCCTGCTGCAAGCAGCCTGGGCTCTGTGGTTGGCAGCAGCTACCAGAGCCTGAGCTGGATGCAGCCGGGAGGCTGCAAACAGCTGCTCCAGGCTCCGGCATTAGCTCCATACCGGCAGGTGCATGTGCTCCACGGAGTGGACAGTGGGGATAGGGCCTGAGGCAGCATAGCCCTCCCACTGTCTGCTCTGAGGTGCATGTGCAGTCGCTGCCAGCATGGAGCTGATGCCAGGGCTATGGAGCCCAGCGCACCTGTTTGCAGCCTGCCTGCTGCCAGGCTGGCTACAAACAGGTGCACTGAGCTCTGGAGCCCAGTTATTAGTTCTATGCTGGCAGCGAGGAAGACGCCAAGGTTTTACTGACTCAGGCCCCTCCCACACCGTCCATTCCGAGGCGCATGCACTCCCCCTGGTATGGAGCTGATGCCAGAGTCCAGAGCAGATATTTGCAGCCTCCTGGCTGCAACTGGCCCAGGGTCCGGGTAGCTGCTGCCAAGTACAGCTTGCAGCAGGGCTTGCAGCTTCCCAGCTGCCTGCTGGAAGCAGCCCAGGCTTTGTGGCTGGCAGCAGCTGGTGGTGGTGGTGGTGTGCTGAGCAAAATGGCCTCGTGTGCTGTGCTCGGCACATGTGCTGGGGGTTGCTGACCCCTGTTCTAGACCTAAATGTGAATACTCCAAAATCAAACCCAGTTCCAGTTCAGAGACTTAAGTTTATAGGGTCCACTTCAGGCTCTCTGTCTATAAGAACTTACCTTCCTTAAGACTGAGTCGCTATGGCCTTCTCATCTCCTGGTGAAGGTCAATTAGACAGCAACAGTCAGAACTTACTTCCTCACATCCATTAGTGACAATGGCAACAAACATCTTCCTGCTACAGTGGGAGGTATGATGAGTATGACTGATCTTCAGGTCCAAGACATCTACTCTAATGTAAGAATGAGGCTTCATATTACTGTCTTATCTCAAGTTGATTTCCAGAGTATGACTTATGATGACTTACATCAATGACAAGAACACCTCTGCCCTAGCCCTTTCTCTCCCTCCCTGAAAGGTAGTCAGCTTCTGGAATAGGTATTTCAGTTGCCAAATAGAATTCTAAGTACTGTACCTCCCAGGCATTTTTTTACATGTGCTCTGGGATGCAGTGCCGGGCGCTTTAATTAGCATGCCATGCTAATTAAAAGTGCCTGTGCATCACATGTATCAGCATCTTTGTGCTGAAAAAATGGTGGTGGGGCACTTTGAACTAAAGGTCATTGAACATGTTTTATTTCAGAGCACTCTGCTGCCATTTTTTCAGCATGGGGATGCACAGGGATGCTGATACATGAGATGTGGAAGGCTGCCAGAGCACGTCAATTTCCATGCTCCAGCAGACTCAATTAATTGAGTCTGCTCCGATATGCTGGATTTCCAGTGTGTCAGAGCAGGCTCCTTGCATGTCTATAGGAGTCCTAGGATATCTAACTGGACAGCCTCAGTAGGTACATCTCCTTGCATTAGCCATCTATGTGCACACACCCATTCATATCAGCAGTAGAGTAGATTTGCTTGCTTGGATATTCTTATCCATAGGAAGAAAGACCTAGCTAGATTAACTTGCTGGCTAAGTGGACTATATTTTTAGCCTAAAGTTATGCCAGTTCTTTTTTCCCCCTTCCAGAGGCTTTCAGTCTAACTATCTTGGAATACCAACTGAAGCATGGCAACTTATCCCTCATCTCTGCCAAAGAATACTTTGCTGTCCCTTCAGCAGTAGTGTAACGAGGGGGTAGTGATTGGAGCGCCAGCTGTGAGCGCTGACCCTGAGCCTGAGCACTCTAGCATCCAATAACACCTCTTGCATTTCAGCTCATCACTCTCCCATAGAATACTCTCTCATCTCCCACCTGGGAGTAGTAAAGGGCCTAACCAAGGTATTCCCCTAGTGAGAGAACCAAGTCATGTCATGTCTGCATTACAAACTTACTATACCAAGCAGAAGCATGTACAAATGTGCTTCGCTGCTTTCTGTCTGCTGCCTTTTGAACTGGGAGCAGGGTAGCTGCATTGCTGCAGTTCTGCAAATAAGCTTATTATCATATGGGCAGTCTAATTGGCGCAAACTCTAGGCACATCTATATGTGAAATTAATGCAAAGCAATAAACTCGAGCAGTTCACACTGGAGTTTATTGCCCCCAAGCACCGTGTTTACACGTGTGCCTGGGACCACATCATGTTGAGCCAGGTCAGAGCAGGCCCGGCTAGCAAGGGATCCCAGGAGGTCAACCTACCAGCCCAGGGCTTTTCCAACCCGGCTCAACATGCTGCAGAGGGTCTGGCTGGGGCACGGAGGTGTTCCAGTTTGGGGTTAGCTGGCAGGCAGCCCCCACACTGAAGTGACCTAGCCAGCCCCGTCAGTGTCTAAATGTGCATTGTGGCATGCTAAATAACCCCTCCATAGGATAGTACTTGTGTTGACAAGTACTAATCTACAGCAGCATTTATTAGTTTACTGCAGCGTAATAGGGCAGTGTGGCCTAATAAGGCCACATGTGTAGATGCTGAGACTTTACTGCGGAGCTAATTAGTCTACTCAGTAAATGTCTCATGTAGATGCACCTCTTAGTCCTACAGAAGCACCATATGAATTTATATGCTGCTTCTGGTTCAGGAGACAGCCTCCAAGGAGAAACGTGGCATGTTTTGAGGATGCTGCCACCTAACTCAGTAAATTCACAGTGTAGACTTATTCCCAGTCCCCCAGTAAGATAGAAACCTAATATGCACAGCCTAGATGGGCAAACCATTTCAACTCGGGCACAACTATATGTGTTAGATTTGAGGAGAGCTGTGTCCTTTTCCTTGTCCAGGACCAAGTCTTTCTAGAATTCTCCTTATCTATTAATTTCCATTGTTAAAATATCAAAAGGCACAATTAGCATAAAGGCTAATTGAATCTTTTACTGTGTCGAAGTTTGCTACAAGGTTGCTAAAGAGGACCCACTGAAAGGGATCAGAGCTCACTCCACCAGAGTTGAGGGAACTTTGGTTACTATGAAATGTCTATTCTGAATGTTTTTAAAACAGCCACCTGGAGTCTTACACACACTTTTCTAAGAACTACACCACTGTGGAAGCTTAGGGCATATGTTTGGGTTGGTGACAGTCATGCAATCACTACATGAGGAGCACATTCCACCCTTTTTGCCCTCCTTACAAAGCATGAGGAGAGGCAGGAAACACACACACTGTATGGATACTGCTAGGGCAAGAAGGTCTGAGCTTAAGCATGGGACACATGTATACCAGCAGTGGAATGTATGTATGAATGGACCAAGTAACTTGAATAACTACAGCTACTGGTAAATAACTTTTTTTTTCAATGTTCCTGCTTTTCTGTTAATTTCTAAGGAGTCAAATATGTATTGGTTTAGTCTCCATTTAGTTTGCAACTGCAAACAGAGTTAATTTCTAGTTCCTAGGACTGATGGACTGTTAATAAAATATGCAGAACTTATTGTATGTGTACTAATACATTGAAAGAAAACTAGTTATGCTGACTAGGTGGTTTTAGGATAGCACTACAGAACATCTTGGTCACCTTTTTTTTTTTTTTTAAAGCAAGGATAGACAAAGACATTTTTGTTAGATGGTATTTAGAAATAGGTTTGCAGTATTTGACTTCAGTGAGAATAACTTGTAAGGAGACCAGGATCCAGGTCCAAAATATATATTATTACAGGTAAAGCTACATTCTAGTTTATGCCAGTGCCCTGAAGTGAAATATATACTTCTCACTTGACTGGAAAAAATGATATAAACCAATAAACATATACAATATTTTAGTAGCTTCTTTTCAGACTTAA
The DNA here is from genome assembly GCF_000455745.1 of Alligator sinensis. Taxonomy (NCBI): domain Eukaryota; kingdom Metazoa; phylum Chordata; order Crocodylia; family Alligatoridae; genus Alligator; species Alligator sinensis. The sequence goes on along the minus strand of NW_005842625.1, from coordinate 82,386 downwards.
ATAATCAGTTCCTAATGAAGTACTGAGTATCCTCTCAAATTTGTATAAAGTGCATAGAAACCTTTTATTTAATAAATGCTAGGGCCTACTTAAACTCTATAAAAATGGAGGTTCAGAGTCCCTTGGTAACATCTTTCAGATAATAAGAACTTCCCCCAAATGTAGATGTTACTATAATAATAAAATATTATATTTTATCTGGTAGAATCTTGTGGATGGATGGGATCGTAAGTTGAATCTTTTTGCTCACACTCTGGAGGAATGGTTACTCTGTCAAAGGAACTGGATTTATCTTGAACCAATCTTTCATTCTGCAGAAATACAAAGGTAATAATGCATGCATGTCACAGTCATTTTATCAAAACAAGGAATCAAGTCCTCAGTAGTGTTTTAAGCCAGTAAGAAACAACGACTAATGCTCAGTGGAGGACTCCTAGGCATAAATACCTAGGTATGTAGACTTCTGTTGAAGCATACAGCTCTGTGAATGGTTAATTGCTTTGTAGCTGCTCTGGTGCTGTATATGTTAGTATATGAGTTCAAGAGTGTGAATCTGGAAAGCAATATAAAGTGTGTAAGAAAAAGATCTTAAAGTAAATTGACAAATACAAATCAGAATGAAAAACATTTTGTTATTGCATTCTAGAAATTGATTTCTAATATTATCTGTGATTTAAATAGGCAGCTTCCAGAAGAAGCAACTCTTTTCTCTCAGGTCAATAACAAATGGAAAGAGATCATGGTACATACAGAGGAAGACCCAAATGCTCTTAGGGCAGCTACAGCTGCAGGAGTCCTTGAGATGCTGCAGACCAACAATGCACATCTTGAGAAAATACAGAAGTCAATTGAGGTAAAACCACACCAGGGTTTTGAATATCCCCAGCTGCTTCTTATCCACTAGACCAAGCTATAAGCCTTTGTTTTTGTGACAAAGTCCATATATTCATGAAGCGTTATTGAATTGCGGCTGAGTGAGATATTTTGAGATGCTTAACAATACATGTTGTTTTCAGAGGACAAACCTATTAATGTCCTTTTCAATGTAACTTATTATAGATGCATTTAACCTTCTAGATAAGGCCTAATGAAGTGATAAATCACTTACCAGAGTAATTAAACTTCAGTTTACTCTTATGTTTATACCAGTGTAGCATAAGATAATATTTCTGTCAATTAATAAAGAAGTTGGCTTGGATTTTACTGTACACCAGAGTAGTAGAAAAGGTTCTGTTGTATCACAAATGAGCAGTAATATCTTACAGAAGGATCTGTTTTTGCACTGACAATGGCAGCTCAATCTGATAGCTTTTTTTCTTGTTTTTGTAGGAAACTGCATCTGCCCCAGATTTTCAGTCCATATACTTTTAGTCAAATCCTCATTTTTTTGAAATGTTAAGTCTTTCAATTTTTGTGGCTCTTCTAATACACAAATTGGAGAATTTAGAAACTCAGAAATTTGTCCATGATGGAAGCTGAAACAGTTCTGGAGCTGCAGCCTTCATGAGGGGAATTCCTAGGCCTTCTAAATGCTGGATACTGTAAGGGAAGAGAGGCAGGGGACAAATCAGTCTAATAAACCATGCATACTCTCTCTGGTAGCATCTGCTCGACCACTGTGAGATGCAATATACTGAGCTAAATAGATCTTTGGTCAGAGCCAGTATGACATTTTTTTCTTATTTTGGTTCTTTGGTCTACAGTTGTGAAATTATATCAAAAATGAATAAAAAGGGAAGCATGTATTTTTATTTTAAGTTAAATGTTTTCTGCAACAGTAAGCTGGCAGAGAAATAATGTATGTTGGCTCTTTCCATTGTCTGATGTTCTGTGCAAAGCGTTTTTATCATCAGAGCTGCCATCTCTGCTAGGATGAAATTTGTAGGATCATAGAAGGACTAGAAGGGACCTCATAAGATCATCCAGTCTAGGCCCCTGCTCAAGACAGGAACTTCCCTGACAAAACCATCCCAGCCAAGTGTCTGACCATCCTGCTTTTGAATATTTCCAAGGATGGAGATGTCACAGTTTCTCTAGATAATGGGTTCTAATGCTTGACCACCCTCATAGTCAGAAAGTTCCTCCTAATCGCCAACCTAAATTTCATCTGCTACAGCTTGAGACCATTGCTCCTAGTTCTGTCTCTTTCAGCTACAGAGAAAAACCCATCTCCATCCTTTCTAACCATGCTTCAGGTATTTGAAGACTTATCAAATTCCCCTTCATTCTTCTCTTCAGGCTAAATGTCTATATTTCTTTTGGTTTTTCCTCATAAGTCTTGCTTCTCAGGCATTTAATGATTTTTGTCACTCTGCTCTGGACTCTCTCCAGGCTCTCTACATTCTTCTTGAGCTGTGGAACCCAAAACTGGACACAGTAGTCCAGGTGAGGCCTCACCAGTGCTAAATAGAAGGAAAATCACTTCCTTTGATTTTTCAAGTGATATTTTGGTTAATATAATCCAGTAGGCTGTTGATCTCATTTTACAAAAAGAGCAACACTGTTGGCTTATATTCAGTTTATGTTCTACTTTAAGCCCCGGACCCTTTTCTGCAGTACTGCAGCCTAGCCAGTCATTCTCCAGTCTTTATTTGTGCATGTCATTATTCTGTCCCAAGTGCAGGAGTGTGCGCTTGCCCTTGTTTAATCTCACCTGATTGTGGACCATTTCTCCAGTCTATCATGGTCATTCTGGATACTAGCTCTACTCTCCAGTGTGTGCAGTCCCATTTGGCTTGCGTCATCCACAGACTTGCTAAGTATGCACTCGATCCCATCATAGATTCATAGGTGTTAGGGTCAGAAGGGACCTCAATAGATCATCGAGTCCAACCCCCTGCATAGGCAGGAAAGAGGGCTGGGTTCAGATGACCCCAGCTAGATGCTTATCTAACCTCCCCTTGAAGACCCCCAGGGTAGGGGAGAGCACCACCTCCCTTGGGAGCCCATTCCAGACCTTGGCCACTCTAAGTCATTATCTAAGTCATTAATGAAGATGTTGAACAATACTGGCCCCAGGACAGACCCCTGGGGAACCCCACTTGATACCTCCCAGCTAGGCATTGAGCCATGGATCATTGTGCTCAGCAAGTAGTCATCAATCCATCTTACAGTACTTTCATCTGGCCTGTATTTTCTTAGCTTATTAATGAGACTGTTGTGGGAGACTGTCAGAAACTGTGCTAAAGTCAGGATATTTCACATCCACTGGTCTTCCTCCATCCACAGAGCCTGTTATCTTTATTACAGAAGGAAATCAGGTTGGCCAGACCCAACTTGCACTTGATGTTCATGCTGGTTCCTGATTCCCTGGTTCATCTCTTGGTGCTTCAGAGTAGATTTCTTGAGGAGCTGCTACATGATCTTTCCAGGTGTCAAGGCTTGTAGTACATTGGTTTTGTTGTGCAGTGATTGCTGTAATGATGAGCTTTGTGACTTGGTGGAGGAGACAAGGGTACATAATATTAGGCAACTTAACTTTTCATTTTGTCATTTTTGTAGTTTTGCTTTACGTATTTCTTATACATACGGACCATAACTGATCTGACTTCTTGTGGATCACTAAATATTATGCTGCCATTAGACAGGAGTAACCAAACCATATGCATTTGCTTCTTGAGGAGGAGCTTTTATTTGTTTGTCTTCATGATGTAAAAACTGAGAGTGAACTGGGGACAGAGGATTTTTTATTTGCATGGATCCCAGGGGTTATGTTCGGCTTGTTTCCAGTAGCCAGGCAAACCTTCATAGTTTCATAGTAGCTAGGGTTAGGAGGGACCTGAACAGATCATCTAGCCTGCCCCCCTGCCACAGGCAGGAATGAATGCTGGGTTCACAAGACCCCAGACAGGTGATCGTCCAACCTCCTCTTGAATTTGCCCAAGGTAGGGGCGAGGACCACTTCCCTAGGAAGTTGGTTCCAGATTTTGGCCACCCTAACTGTAAAATATTGCCTTCTGATCTCCAACCTAAACCTATTCTCCATCAGCTTATGACCATTGTTCCTCATCACCCCAGGTGGTGCTGGGGAGAAAAGAGCTCTGCCT
>NW_005842625.1:49226-77346 GCF_000455745.1 Alligator sinensis | reverse complement strand
ATGACCCCTGCCAGCTCCCTCAACACCCTTGGGTGGAGGGCGTCTGGACCTGCAGATTTAAAAATGTCTAGCCCTTCCAGAAGATCCTGAACTACATCTGCACTGACTAAAGGCTTGATAGAGCTATCCCCAAGATTGTCCCTACCTCTGGTAGGTAGGATATCCTGGTCCCTGTTCAGGAAAACAGAGGCAAAGAAACTGTTAAAAATATCAGCTTTCTTGTCTGGCGTGGCCACCAGATTACCGTTTGTGTCTTGCAGGGGCCCTACATTGCCTGGTGCCCTCTTCTTGCTCCCAATGTACTTGAAAAAGGACTTCTTGATGTCCTTAATCCTGGACACTAGCAAGAGTTCCATCTCTGCCTTGGCCTTCCTAATAGCCCTCCTATACTCCCGGGCCAAGGAGGAGTACTCCTTCTTGGTGATAGTTCCTCCCTTCCACTGGTTGTACGCCTCCCTTTTAGTCTTCAGGCATTGCTGAATGCCCTTGCTGAGCCAAAGGGGTTTCTGAGCACCCTTACCCCCCTTGCTTCTCTCACCTTATTTATGTAACATGCATGTTTTATTTTGGTCTTGTGAATAGGATGAAAAAGATAATGACTAGGCACATTGTCAGTAAAGACAAGCATGAGGATTCTGTACTACCCAAAAGAAGCTGCCCTTTCCGTTGATAGGGAATAAATTATGATCAAGTAATTACAGTTGAAGTCTGTGATTGTGCCTTCATTCATGTGCAAAATATTTTTAAAATTACTAATTGTCATTAAGTCAGTAAGTCCTTGTTAAATGATTAGTATAACTGAATATTCTGTTATTGATAGAATAATGTAATAAAGCTCTATATACCACTGTAATTCTGAATTTTCTAACTATTTAAGATGATTTTGTTTCTCTCATGACCTGCAATAGAAGCAGTTTCTTTTTAAAGCATATTATAGGTCTTCCATTAAGTGGCTGGAATGATTTTATAATAGAAGCTTGTAGTACATATGTAACTATAAAAAAATGAGAAATGTGTTAGAAATGAGAAAAATATGTTTCTACCAGATACCTAACCTAAACAAATTTAATTTACTACAGATTTCTCTAGTGAAAAGTTCTTTAACATGACAAAAGCTTGAAAAGTAAAGTTTGATAGTAGTAACTTTTTCTAAAAGAAGCTGCCAGGAAAGACTCTGTTCATTGTATGTATCTACAATACATTATAACAACAGGTAGTTCATTAGAGTGAATATTTTTGGACGTGTTAAACTTGCTCTTCATTGTTTGCTTCAGCTATCAGTAGGACAATTGGAGGACCACTGAACATTTGTGGGAGTGGACTAGGAATGAGTTTCTTTCCTAGTCTGGAATAAACATTAGAGAACTACGTTCTTGTCTAGACACCATGCTATTTGAAGGCCTGCTTTGATTTTACTTATATGAATTTAAATGTTATCCTCTGAAATTTTGTGTTTTAATCTGAAATATCTATAAATAATACCACAGTTCTTTGCTGAGACTAGTTTATAATTTCACACCGGGAAAAGCAAAACCAAAATGATAACAAATCAATCGTTAAAAAAATTGGATGTCCGCCACAGTGGGTGGATTACTGTAGGATTAGTCTTTAACAGGAAGTTTGAATATAAAGGCGGTGGGGAAAGGGTACTTAGCTTTCTAGGAAAGAGGGTGGTCCAAGTATAATGGGTAAAGTAAAAGAAGGCAGGCCTCAAGCCATCTAGGGAAAAAAGTAATAAATTGGAAGAGATGAGTAATAAGAGTATGAGAATGAATTCAGGAGAAATAAATAGATGCAATGCAGCATTTTGGAGGTGGTAAACTTAAAATCATACTCTAGAATATTTTTACATTTTTCTTTAAAATTATTTTAACTTTATTACAGAATCCAATTTATCAAATAACAAATTTAACATTTAAAGATGCACCCAATCTCTTTATGTATATTTTAAGACAGATATTTAAAATTATTTTTAATTTTTTTTCCCCTTGTGGGGTGGGAAACAGGATTATCTTGAAATTAAGCGAATGATTTTCCCAAGATTTTACTTTCTCAGCAATGCCGAACTTCTTGACATTTTAGCTGAAAGCAAAAATCCTGATGCTATACAGGTAACATTTCAGTACTACTTTCTAGGAACATTCTTTTTGGGTTTGATAGTAAAAGTGACAGACTGTTGATATTTTACCATCCCATTTTCTTTTACATCTGTACCACAGCCTCATCTTGTAAAATGTTTTGCAAATATAAGGAGGCTATATATACGCAGGCATGAACAGAACCCTACAGTGGTGGTGATGATCAGATCTGCTGAAGAAGAGACTCTTCAAGTGCCAAAGTATGATCTACATTTGTGAATGATAAATACAATAGAAATTTGAAGCAGGAAAAAAAAGACATTTCTGTTGTGGTTGGGTTTTTTTGTTCCCAGATGGATCTTTCTCATAAACTTTATAATTCTGGAAGGATATTTCAATATAGATAGTGGTAGTTTAGGATTTTGCTGTAGTTAAGAAACTGTTTCCACAATTACAGCTCTGGCTATCACCTAACAGTGTATCTTTTAAATATTTTGAACATTTGTGCCATGGAGCTCTTACCACAGGCTTTTATAAATCCTCAAGGGGACCATTTCAGTCTTGGAGAAAGTAGATACAGTTTCCATTGATGTGAATGGAATTTACTAGTTTCAGACCTGAAGTTGAATGTTGAGACAGTTGTTAATACTACATATAAGGATTAAGTATGTCTCTCTTCTGTTTATAACATGCATAATTCCATATAAATTCAGAAGATCCTCAGATTTGTTGCATAACAACCAGTACACACTTTGTGTTAGAAAAAATACATTCTGTAGCCTAGTCTCCTCTAATACTAGGATCTGTAGCCTGTCCCTCTTCTCTGCAATTGTGGAGGCTGTTCAAAATTATCATGGAACCCATTCTGACCATTCCCTCTCTTCCGGTTTTCTGTCAGAATTTCTGCCTGACTTGAATTGCACCTTGCCATTTCTTTACTTTGATGTTTTTCAGGCAGTTTCAAGCAACATATAACACTTTTTTCCTTTTCCCTACATCAGGTGTTTTAAATTTGCTCTACCATTAGTCTGCAGATTTGTCACTGCAGTGCCTAATTGCTGGGATTCATTTACTCCTCTCCCTGGGCATGGCCAGTCTTTCTCAGGCAAATCTAGGTTAATCTAAGCAAAATCTTTACATGGGGCAGCATTTATAGTTTTTCTGAAGAGGGGGAATGATGGTCTGCCTCCCCTTTTTTCCAGCATGAATAAGGTACCCTAACCTAGAAGCAGTAGGGCAAAACATCAAGGGAGACGTATCTAGAAGTTTCAAAGCATTTGCTATAAAAAGAAGCAAGAGACTTTTCCTTGGACCATAGCTGAACAGACATTTCTACGAAGTTAGTTAAGAATAGCAAACAATATATTGATTATAGGGATCTTTTGTTCTCTCTCTCTCAGGATTACCTTATTTACCCACATAACACCCCTCCCCCCAATTAGTCCTCCAAAATTGCATTCTTTGTCTTGAGTGGGGAACCTGATTTTCTGCCCAGGACGGAAGCATGGAAACACTGTAAAATGGCTCTTGTTTCTGTTTTCTTCTCCTCTCCCCCAGCAGCTGCATGAGGAGGGGTGGAGTTCAGTCTTAAGTAGGAGCTACAGTTTTAACCTTTCCACAGGTGAATTAGAGCAGTAACAGAACCTAATCTTCAGCTCAATCATCTTCCTTTTCATGCTCAAGCAAAGCTACAGTTTTAACCTTTTCAGAGATTAATTGACTTCTTTTCCCCAAGCAGGAAAGAGGGAGGATGAGTGAGCTAAATATTACTAGCAAGGTCAGAACCAGGTAGCAATAATTCTGGGGAAAAAAATTCTTCATTCTGCCTTCCTAAAAACAAGGTGTATGTCTTTATTTGGGGTATGCAAAAAATAGTATCAGTTACTTCTACACCTTGGGGTCTCTTCTTCAGTCAGATCCCTGGACTGCTTCTGTCTTTTACTATTGCAATATCCAAGAGACTAAGACAATTTGCTTCAGTTCGTTTCTGTTTTTGCCCAAATTTTTACTTTTTTGTTTTTTCTTTTCCTTTTTCTTTACATAATACTTGTCCTTGCAAAATACCATCAGTTCTTTACTCTTATACTTTGGATTTGATGCATCTACAAAATGTTCAGCAAATTCAAAGACTGTATATATCATGACTTTAAATGTTCTTTGTTGTGTTCTCAGCTCAATGTTTTCTACTGAGCCCTTACTTTTGAGCTATTCTTTGGGATCATCAGGGATTGTATCTATTACACATCCTTCAAACAACACAGGCCTATTTTGAGTGTGTTTCTCCACTGGCTGTTCAGTATAGGGCTTGGTCTCCAGCAGATGAGTTTGAGTTTGGTTTCCTTGAGTCCAGTTTAAGATTTTTTTTTTTAATAACTCAACAGTTACATGACAGCCTTTTGAAAGAGAACTTTAACCTGCTGAATTTGATCATAATACCTCTGACCTTAGACATTTATCTTCATGCAACATAATTACCTCTTTTAGAAACTTGCCCTTTGTTGGCAAACTAATGTCACCAAAATCATACTTAATTTTTAAATAGATTTTATCCCACAGGATGGATATGTGCATGGGATTTTCTATCTATTCAGAGAGAATGGATTTTCCATTCTATCTGGATGGGTTTTCCTTAGATACCCTGCTTTCTGGCATTGATAGCATATGGACTCAGGTCTCCAATTATACGTCATTTTAGTTACTTCCCACTCTCTTGGAATTGAATTCTGCCATCTTACACCTCCCTGAATGGGGTGAAGAGCCCTCCCTCCAGCATATGAAGCACACAATTCTTCCCATACTTTTCTAGTTCCAACACATCTTATTTCAGCACCTACATTGTTATGACTCGGTGTCTGATATACTCCTGACAACTTTGCAGCATGTCTACCGGTTCAGTATGCTCTGGAATCTCAAATTCTTTTCATGCATCATGCATACCATACCATAGTTTTTCCATGGCACAGCTGTGCTACTGCATCAGCTGCTTCAGGATATCCTCCCTGCTGACTGACCTTTTCCAACTTCTAGATCTGTATCTCAAACTCTTGTTCTGTTCTGGAAAAAATAGTCTTTCAGCAAGCTTTTGTCCTGCCTAGGCTAGGCTATGTCCTGATTACTGGGGCCTTTCATTTTCTGAGTACTGTGACCTTCCAGGTCTCCAGGCTGGTTCTACCACCTGCAGCATTTTTATTACTCCAACCTATTGGCCTTCACTACTCTGGTCCTTTGACTTCATCACTTCAGCTGCCACGATCTCCCAGTATCAGAGGAAGGTGTGAAACCTTCGCGTCAACTGCATCTCCCAGCCCCAGGGGCTCCATGCACCCCCCAGGGCTGGGAGATTGCAGCCACACCCCACAGCTGCCAGGATGCAGCTGGGTCCCAGCATCAGGAGGCATGCAGCTGCAGGACTCTGGGTCCTAGCAGCTGTGGGTGCTGCCAGGGGCTGCTGGGGCTGAGAATCCCCTCCGTTGTGGGACTCCCAGGCCCAGCTGAGCGTGGTGCACACCTGCAGCTGGGGGGAGGAGGGGGCAGCAGCAGGGAAGATCCTGCTACACATGCAAATTGAAGCTCGATAGCAACCAGCTATAAAGTTAGTATACATTTTCAAAGCCTAACTTTATAGCTGATTGGAGCTTTTTATAGTGTGATAGGTACTTCACACATGTAGCTGTTCTCAAGGTAACTGCAATTAACCAGTTAATTGTACAATACTGTAATGTGCAGGGGGGGCCTCAGTCTTCACCAATGGTTCCTTGATCTTTTGGATGGGGTTAACTTAGTCCACAGTGGGTGTGTCTACATGCTCATGCCTTTGCTACTGTGTATTACATTTAGTACCTCTAATACAGGGGTAGGCAATTATTTTGGGTAGAGGGTTTGACAAGCCATCGAGGGCCGCATGACAGGCAGCCATGGGCAGCTAAATATTAATTTTCTAAATTTTTTTAGGGGCCCCACAGGCCAGATAGAAAGGCCTGGCGGGCTGCCTTTTGCCTACCCCTGCTCTAATTTGAGGTACTAAATGAAGGCACGCACTAAGCTGTCCTAACACTTGGTAGTAAAAGTAAACACCTTTTTAGTGCCTAATTCTACTTCACATTAGCACTGTTTTTACCATGATGCTTTAATGCACAGTAGAATAAGCTACTGTGCATTAAAGCACATGTGTAGACACACCCAGTCTTGTCTAGGAGGCAGATTTGTTTTTCAGAATCTGGCAAAGAATGTTTTATGAAAACTCTTTGATCTCGCTTGCTTTCTTCCTGGGCTCGAATATAAGGATCCAGAAGAATAGCTCCAGAATCTTTAAAGGTCTAAAGGGCTTCACCATTTTTTTAAATTAGAAAAAGACTACTCTCAAAGGAAAGCTCTCAAATGTTGTTTGGACTTCCCAGGGAATTCCTGAAGAATGGAGCCAGTCAGATTTTGCCAGTGCAACTGATGTAGCCATATTACATTCTATCATGTGAACATGATCCTCACAGGTTGTAAAGTGTTAAGTGTCATCTGACATTCAGATTCAATGATCTTAGCCCCTCTTAGGCATTGTCTAGGGCTCAGCTCTGATTTGGGCTTCCAGCAGTGGGGCCTTAGCAGCTGGGGACTCAAGCATACCCCACACATGCTCTGCTTATTCAAGGTCCCAGGTACACTCCAAACTCAGAATTTTGCCATTGAGGCTTCTCTTAGATTATCTCCAGCTCATTTCCATGCCCACCAGACACCAAAGTTTGAGAGCAGGCACAGAAGGACAAGTGTGGAACAGCCTTACTGACATATAGTTGCAGATTCAGGTAGAGAGGACATGGGTGACTGGTTCTTTATCTCCATTCCCTTTCTTTCTTTGCCTCTGCTTCCCTCCAAGCCCCTTACCCTTGCTCTGCACTGGGCTGCTCACTATTGCTACAGGGCCAGGCTAGGGCCATGCTTAGTGCCCCAGGTTGCAGCATGGATGGAGCCTGCCATCACGGAGCTAGAATAAGGCAAAAAGGAAGATGGACAGACTGTGGAGGGCAGGAGATGGTGGGATGTGGGGGGAGAAAGAGGTTGCAGTGGGGAGACGATAGGGTGCAGAGGCTGGGGGCGGGGAGGGGAGGAGGAGCAGCTGGCAGCAACTGCAGCTATGGCCATGACCACAGTTAGGGGCCCGAGCCACAGCAGCTGCTTGCCGCCACCTTCCTTGTACTCTATTCTAAGACAAGGGGCTTTTTCCCTCATGTTAAATGGGAGGGCAAAAACCTTATTTTGGTATCAAGTAAATATGGTAGTATTAGCAGGATTAATAGTTTCTCCCTTGGAGTAATGTTATTAATCTGTTTCCTTCACTGTTTACATACGACACCACTTTTTAATATTTATTACATAAAATCAGGTTCCTCTTTACATAGCATTTCATAAGAACAGAATCACTCTCTAGTATTATTCCAAATTCCTTTCCTTTCATATATCTTATTTTCTTGCATATAACATGCCCCTGAGTATATGCACACCCTATTTTTGTAAGGCCCCAAGAAGGAAAAAAAAGTCTTTCCATGGAGTATGTGTAAGTGCCACAGATCCGGGGTCTCCAGGGTTGGGGACAGGTTAGTAAAGTTAATAAACTGGGGAAAGGTATAGTCCAGTAGAAATGATTATGCCATTTATTCAAGTAAGATTGTAGGAATGCTATTGTAACTCTTCAAAATAAGTAATAACAATAAATGAACTTTTGAAATACTGTTTTTATAGGAGTGTTCGTGTCAGAGGTCCTGTTGAGCAGTGGCTAGGAAATGTAGAGAGCAGTATGTTTGATATGGTAAAAAGGTAAGAATATGTTTTTCATTTGCTAATAAACATGCTATGCCAGGCATTTGGTTATGTTTATATTTATGGCAGCAGCACCCAGAGACTCTTGTACTGGAATCTTACTGAACTTTGTGGTATACATAGGTAATCTGTGCCTCCAAAGATCTTAAAACCATTTTAAAAATCAACAAAAGGATTATCATGACTGCCATCTAGAATTAAAAGGGAACAGATCAAATACAAAGTTTAAGGCTGTGTTTGGGAGCAGTTGCATGTAAGTCTTCAGAAGTTATTTTAGATTGCTAGACTTAGCTTTTTCAAGAGACCTGAGCATTAATCCACTACTCCTGGAGCATGACTGCAGTTGCAGGATGTGAGCTGTCAGTTGGCCTAGCTGCATAAAGTTGTTGGCAGGTAGAGCATTCAGATTGATAGCTACCTTGAATGACTGATTGTTATTCATTAGACCTGGCTCTTCAAAGCCCTGTCTGAACTTTTGTGATTAGACCCAGTACGATCTTTACTAAGGCAATAGGGGAGATTGGGGAGGGGGAGTGGGGTGGGGAAGTAAAAGTAGTAGTAAATTGATATAATATAGCACAAGTAACAGACACTGATGAAGTGCTGTGATTTTGTTTTTTGCATTCTGAATGCTTTTATTCTCTGGAATGGGAATGCTATTAGTCCCATTTGACTAATGTTTCGCAGAGATCATGCAATTTGTTTCATGAACAAAATGTTAGACTGTAGAAACATCTCTTAAGGGCTTGTTTCTACAAGATGAAGGGTACCAGATGTATGGTTCTAAGTATCTGCAAATGGCATTGAGGTTGGCGAGCATTAGCCATGTTGAACCCCTAGTGATCTGGTATAGCACAAAAAATACTCAGAACAGCAAAATTTGTTTGTTCTAAATACTCCCCACATTAGCTAGGGATTCTTCAATGTGATTCAAAACCTTGGCATATAGCAGCCTCATAACTGGTGAAGGGCATTTTGTGATTGATCACTTAATTTATGCTGATGGTATGATATATTTGTAGATTTGTAAACCTTGGAATCATAGAGTGGAATAAAGTGAAATTTAAACAGTGGTTTCTGACTCATCCAGGACAAGTGGTACTCCTTGTGGTAAGTATTGTTGACAACTCATTCAAACCTGAAAATAACATTACCATTTCACTTTAGAATTTTTATTCATTGAAAATTTGTTTTTAATATTTGAATCTTGTTAGTAATGCTATATAGAAGTGCTTTTCTAAACTTCTTTGTAAAATGCTTGACAGGTCGATGAAAATATGATTCATTGATTTACGTCTTTTAATTTCTGTAGTTGAATACTGTTCCTACAGTCTGGAACATTTTAACAGTTCTCTGGAGGAGGGACCATTTTGTGTTCAGCAGATAAGATGAAAGAGAAGGTAGTTTTGACATTGGACCTCAAATTTAATAGACTTAAAGTAGGTAGAAAGTATTTTAAGGGCTGTGACAGAGGTTCACTGTATACCCAGGAAAAAAATTATTGATTCATGATGATTTTATATAAGTACCATTTAAGAATGTGAAAAACATTAATATAATTTCTGAACTCAAAAATCTAAAAAAAAATACAGAAGAATATGGGGGGAAGGTTAAGGTCAATACAATCTTTAGTGTTTGAAAAGCTTACTTATTTGTGAAAGGCTTGTTTATACGTGCTGTAATGTCTTTTTTTTTTTTGCCTGTGTGTTCAAAAAGGAGTTATCAGTAATAAAAGAAACTGCAATTAATGCTACTAGGATAATTCTGCTTTTTTTTTTTTTAGAGCCAAATCATGTTTAATAAGGATTGTACAAGAAGCTTCCAGAGTTCTGACCAAAAAAAGGAATGCATGGGTGTTCATGACAAATTAGTGCATTGTCTTGAGCAGCTTGCTGAGATGGTGTCTGACATTCTGCCACTTCACAAGCAAACCACACTGGAAGCATTTCTTACTCTGTACATCCACTGTAGAGACATATTATCTAGTCTGATGGAGAAACAAATCTTCAAACTGGATGATTTTGAATGGACAAGGTACAGTTGTTTTAAAGTATTAGAGCCCTGAATAGTAGCACTAAATGTTATAAAGGCTGCCAGACATTTCCTATTATGAGATTGTTCCAGTGATATATTTTTTTTAACTTTGCCAGACTTTAAGCATATGGTACTGCATACAGCATATCTACCCAGGCTGGGATGAAAAATGAGTTGTAGAAGTAGGGCTGGCTAGGCAAGGAAAACGAGGTTAGGATGAGCAGCCAGGAGTGAGAAAGAGGCAAGTGCAGGAAAAGGTACAGGAACAGGATGATTGGAATGGGGTAGGAGTTGAGTACAATCTCCTTTTAGAGCCAAAGATTCTTTTTTGAGTGACTGTCTAAATATACATTCCAGTGAGCAGTCATCCCCAAATAGGGCAGCAGTCAGTAGAGGAGCCCCCACACACCTGTGTGGATGTTCATCTATAGTACATATAAGGCAATGTGGCTTCATTTGTCAAAAAGAGTGTTATGGACTAAATCAAAGCAGTCTGGCATCTTGATGCATCTTCTGCATTCAGCTCAGACACTACTTTGCCTTAGCAGTACCCAGGTGTTGCATATATGTCCATCATACTTTGCACTTCCCACTTGCTTCCTTGGTATCCTGACTCAATACAGAGCATTTCTGCTGTCCTTACCAAATGGAGGTTTGGGGCATTAAACTCTGTTTGTAGGCTTTACCATTGACTTCATAGCCATAGCATCATATCAGATGGAAACCAGCCTGGTGTCATACCGGTCACTGACATTGAGACCAAAGCATGAGGCAGTGCATAGTCAGTTGCCCAATGAGTTGTTGCCTTTAGAATCTAACTCCAGCAATGATCATGGCAATGACCAGGTCTCTGATCAGTCCTGCAGATGTTCATGAAGACTGTCTTCCAGCTTTTCTCACCTCTCTTTCAAATACAGGGTTGTGGGTCATCCACCCATAGACTCTGATATCCTGCTCTTGGTCTCAAGGCTCATTCATGGCTTTGCTCACTTGCCCTCTTGGCTCTGGGTCACTCTGACTGCAGGGCTTTTTAAGGACAGAACACACAGCTTGAGATTACTCTAATTCTTTAGCCTTCAATACTGTTCTGCCATCATCATCAGCCCCTAACAAGGACTTATCAGAACTGTGATCCCAACCTTGTATCTTTATCATCCCCAAATGGGGTAGCAGTCATTCAGCCACTCTGTTAGATGCAAGAGGCAAACATTTTTGGGTGATATTTTTTATTGAAATAACATATGGATTAGCTCTTAGACATAGACATATAGATAAGCTTTTAGGTATGAAGTACTTCTCATCAGACCTGGGGATCCAGGAATCCAGAGTGGCCCTAACAAACTCCAGTCACTGTACTGGAAGTAGGTTTGACTTCTAAGCTTATATCTTAAACCCCAGGGTCTAAAACAAATATAGGGTAGTGTGGAAATCCCCCACTTAATGGGAACACCTGCCTTTCATCAGCCAGTTATCCAAATCCAAGTATGTCATATTATTGTTCCAAAGGAAGACAGTTACCACTGTAAGGATTTGGATGAAAAGATGAAAACCCTCAGGGCCACTGACAGATCAAACAGTAGGACCTTCTCTTGGTCCTGGTGTAACTGTCCTGGAGCACCTCAAGGTAGTCTGCTGCCCCCGGTAGTTGA
The DNA here is from genome assembly GCF_000455745.1 of Alligator sinensis. Classification (NCBI taxonomy): domain Eukaryota; kingdom Metazoa; phylum Chordata; order Crocodylia; family Alligatoridae; genus Alligator; species Alligator sinensis. The sequence goes on along the minus strand of NW_005842625.1, from coordinate 65,777 downwards.
TATTATTCTGTTGGCCCTCCCCTCATCCCAAAATGCCTACATACCTCTCACCTGCCAGGACTTGATGATATTGAAATTTAGGAAGTAGGTCCTGAGGCCATTAGGACAGGAGCAAATTTTACATGTCTCTTTCTGCACATCTCTGAGCCACCTTTGCTTTGTGTCTATGGTCCTTTGGGCTCTCTGGCCCTCAGTCAGCAGTCTAGCAGGCTGAACTCCCTGAATTCAGTTCCTTGATTAGGCTAGAGCAAGATAGCTTGGATCAGGCTGTGATAAGCATTCAGCCTTGTTATGTTGATTCTGCCTCTCCTTTCCAGCCTGCTCATAATATTCCTGCCACCTCCAACTCCTTCAGTCCACCTCAGTGGGCTTAACCACCCTCCAGTTAGTTCTAGCCAGGGTGCCTTTCCCTCCCACCCCAAACTACCGTGCCAATCTGTACACATTCTTCCTGGGCTTATTCACAGCATCCAGTTCCTAGCACTGCTTCCATTAATTCCCAGTGGGGAGCTCCTGCCTCCAGCTCTGCCTGGATCAGACTATCCCACTTTGCCACTGCAGCTCAGTTATATCCCCAGGGCCTGCTTCTTTCAGCCTCCCAGCAGCTTATCTTCAAGGCAACGATCCCCATTTCCTTACTGTTACTCTAATTCTCTGCTAACCGGGTAGTTTCCTGTGTCACTGAAGGGGAAAGTACAGTAGGCTAGGCTTGTTGTTCAGGGCTGCTGGAGAGTGTGGGCTTGCCATTCAGCAAAGGGGAAACACCTTTGGGTAGCTGAGGAACCACATGACTGGAAGGGGCAGTACTTAGAGGCATATAAGCTTAGGGTTTGGAGCAACGAGGGCAGTCTGGCTGTGCATGCTGCAGGTGGAGGAATTCCCAAAAGAGAAGAACTGCAGGAGGCAGCCTGATACCCAAGCCACCCAAGAGAGTCAGGATGAGAGGGCTCCAAGGGAGGTATGGCTTGTGGAGATATTGACTCGAAGTGGGGAAGACCTTTAGTTTAAAAGCAGCTTGCTTGTGTTTATGTTGTGTTTAAACTGGAAACCGGTAGACTGGATTGTGGCTACAGGGGAAACCAGGGAGGGGTCCTTGTGGGGCATTCAGTAGCAGACAGCCCAGCCCAGGTCAGGGACCAGATGGCTGAAGATGGAGACAGTCAGGGCAGCATGGCCTGGGGTCAGGGACCCAGTGGCTCAGGGCAGAGATGGTGTGGGCATTCCAGCCTGGGGTCAGGAACTCTGGGTCCTGAGGGCTGGCCCAGAGCATGTGAGTGCAAGATGGGTCTGGGGCCCTGGAGCCAAGGTCCAAGGCATCAGACTTGGGATGAGAGGCACAGTGGGAATAAAAGGGGCAAGGTTGGGAAGACCAAGGCCCAGACAGAGAGATTCAAGGCCTGAAGGCTGAAAGCTGTATTGGGTCAGGGGGCTCCTTCCAGTGAACATGGAGTGACATCTGCAAGGCATGGGTATGGCTACAGAGGAGGAAGGAAACCACACATATAGCCCCTAAGGCAACTGGCACCCTGAGGTTCTTCTGGGCTAGAGGGCCATAACTTAGTATCTTAGATTGGGGGAAGCCAGGTACAAGGGGTGCCAGCAGTCAAAGTGAACAAGGGCTTACCCTGGGGCAGCCTCCTTTAATGCCGTAATAGTACCATCAAGGTGTGGCAGGAAAGGAAAAGGGAAGCTCCCTTAAGAATGAAAAATGTATGCGATCTGAAGAGAAACCAGAGTACTTCCCCACCACACACCCCCACCTAAGAGCTGGCGTGAAGAAGCAAGAGCAGAAACCATATGGCCACCAGGGGACACCACAGCCACCCCAAGGGGGTGGTCCTTGTGCAGTCCCCTTCTATATCTGGCTTCCTACAACTTCATATCTTCTGTGCAGACTATAAAACTGGTGTTCCCCTTCTTATTCTTTGTTCCTGGTCTTCAGAACACCTGGGCAGATATCCTTGGCAGGCATATGTCCCCATAAAATAATTTTACCTTATTATTGAGCATACAGCTATTTTTCAGCATAGTCACCTTTCCATCAGTGGCCTTTTTCCACTGGTGAACCAAGACATGTGTCTCAATGTTGTACAGGAGTCAATCAGAAAGTAATGCCTTCTAATTTTTACCTCCTAAGCAAGCTATGAACATAGACAGTGTTCTTCCTGACTTCTTGCCTAAAGGGGACCATAGTAAACTGAGAGATGTATGTCAGGGCCCTGAAGACAGTGAAATATTGCATGAAAAGAGCCTGTCCCAACAGAGATATGTCCAAGATGCTACTTCTTTGTGCCAAGACTTGCCTGCTCACCAGCTTGTATACCAAGAGACGGTCTTGTTGTTTGGATGGACTGTTCAGCCCAACCTCCTTACGGCCCAGAGGATGAAGAACAGACTTTTAGGGTGACACTTGTGTGACAGCAAAGTGAGGAGGCTGTTCAACAATGACTGCACAGCAGGGACAAGGACTTTTACAATATCCCTCCTGACATCTAGGGTCTGGAAAAGCAGTCTTACATTCATGGTCCTCCTAGGACTCTGAGATTTTGCCCCATGTAAAATTGGAACTACTTTGGAATATGAATATGGCCAATCACTCAAAACAGGAAAAAGAAGTTACTTATGCATAGTAACTTGAGTTTTTCAATATGTGTTGTTCACATGCATATTCTGTACCCTGCCAACCATTCTGTCCTTGGAATTCCATTTATTCTGGGTTTCTGCTCTTGAGAAGAAATTGAGAATCTGAGATGTGCACTACACTTTATACCCTTGGTACAGAGAACAGAAAAGAACAGGCACATGTGTGCCATATGAGTGTATTGCTAAGGGAAAAAATGTCTCCATGTACAAATGCATCAGGCACATATACAGCAGAATGTGCATGTGGCCAGTATATCTCGAAAAAAAATTCAGTTACTATAGCTGAGTAACATTTTCTGTTATGAGGAAATACTTGTAAAACCCTTTGGCAATATTTTCCATCCTCTTCTATTGCTGTTTTCCATGGGGTGTGAAAACCCACCAACATCATTATTGACTCTGTTAGATCAGCCATACATACATTTACCGCATATCTCTAAACTAAAGATTCCATATTTGCTGCTGTCGCATATGGGGATTATTATGCTGCTACACTGGAATTTCATTTTTCAGGTTGCATTTTTAAACATAGAAGTAGTTAACTGTGTTAGTCTGAAATCATATAGAAGGCTGGTCAGACAGTTAAAAACTTAGTTCCTTATGTTTTTACTTCCTAATACAGAGTGGAGATAACTTTATTTCCTTTTGTATGCCTGAATGGCAGTTTTCTAGCTACATAGCTGAGAGTTCTTGACTGTCTCTGTGCTGTAGATGCATAATCTACATGTAATAATTACTGGACAGAAATAGTGCAGTGTGTAACTGTGTCACAGTAGGAGCAAAGGCCTAAGATTAGAACTGAGAACTTGCTCCCTTCTAGGGTAGCATCTATCTCACTGAGCCACATACTGTCAAGCTTATTGTTTTTCATGGTCCCATATATTGCCTTCTCATGGCTGTCCACGAAGCCAGCCTCCAAAGGGAGCAATGAATAGGGTACCAGATAATGCCTTAATATGTGGTATGCTGATTAAAGTATTGTGCTGGGAAGTCAGAGACCTGCAGATACAAACTCTCTGGCCAAGGGAGGCACAGAACTTGGCTTTCCTGGGCAAGTGTCCTAACCACTCAGCCACAGAGGTTAAAACAAAGGAAGGTCCTTCTCTTCTAGGTCTAACACCTGTAAGCCATGTGTTTCTGGCAGGCTATCTTATTGGGACTTACACAGCTATGTAATGGCAGCTGTTTGCCTAGCCAGTGTGTAGTCTACAGAACATGCTCAATATACATTTGCATGCTTACATTTCCATACTGTGGGGCAAAGTAGAATTGCTATCTGTATGTTAGCATTAAAAATGCCACTTGCACAGCTAGAATGTTGCCACTTGGATGCACGTACAGAAATAGAATTTTGCTCAGTGTCTCCAAAAATGTATACGTTCTGTAGGCTTAAGTAATACAGAGACAAATTGATAAGCAGTTTCATAGTTGGTAGGGTCAGAAGGGATGTGAGTAGATCATCAAGTTCGACCCCCTGCCATGGCAGGAAAGAGTACTGGGGTCAAACAACCCTAGCAAGGTGCTCATCTAGCCTCCTCTTAAAGACCCCCAGGGTAGGAGCCAGCACCACTTCGCTTGGAAGTTGATTCCAGATCCTAGCCACCCTGGGAAGTAGCGCCACCTGACATCATCCACCTATCCCTGTAACCTGTCTAGGTCCAATTGCAGCCTATTCCTCCCTTCTAGCGTGCCCACTTCCCCCCACAACTTAGTGTCGTCTGCGAATTTGTACAGGGTGCTTTTTACCCACTTGTCCAAGTCGCTGATGAAGATGATGAACAGTGCAGGACCGAGCCCTGCGGAACCCCACTGCCCACATCCCTCCAGGTCAAATAAGACCCGTCCACCACCACTCTCTGGGTGCAGCCCTTCAACCAGTTACTGACCCATTTGACTGTGTAGGTGTCGACGCCACAGTCCCCTAGTTTTTTAATGAGAATGGGGTGAGAGACAGTGTCGAAGGCCTTCCTGAAGTCCAGAAAGACTACGTCTACTGCTACCCCTGCGTCTAAGGATTTTGTAACCTGGTCATAGAAGGCCACCAGATTGGTCTGACAGGACCTGCCTCTAATGAACCTGTGTTGGTTGCCCCTAAGTATAATCTCCCCTGCTGGCCCCTCGTGGACATGCTCCAGGATAATTCTCTCACAAAGCTTACCCAGGATCGAGGTAAGACTAACTGGCATATACTTTCCTGGGTCCTCCTTCCTCCCTTTTTTGAAAAGGGAGTGCCGATTCTTGCTTTCTTAGAAAGCAAGTATAACTTACAATGTATGCTAGTGTAAGTATACAAACATTCACCACTGATGAGTGAAACAGCAGCACAGGTGTCAACAATTCTCTGGCAAAGTTCCTGTAAGGTGGCTGGTTTAAGTGGGATGCACCATGGTTCTTCAGTTCACTGTAAAGGTAAAAACCAAGGGGTACAAGGAGGGTTAGATCTGGAGATTGTAGTGGGTATTCCGAGTACTTTTTCCCCAATCCAGGAAATTTCTCATCCACTACCTCTGCTATGGTCTCACACTTCTAATAGCAATTAAAAACTAATTTTCACTGATCAAACAACAGAAACATTGACCCCATAAATAACAGGAGGCAATTGACTCTGATTATCTCAGTATGTCTCTATTTTAGAACAATGAAGAGACCCCTAGGGACCTAAGGAATGCCAACATTGTGACTGTCTTCAAGAAAGGACATAAGTCTGTGTGTGGAAACTATCTAGGTATCGCGCTCCTTTCTATAGCAGGGAAAATTCTCACCCACATCCCCCTGAACAGTCATTGTCCCCATAATAACAGACGGCAATGGCTCTGATTATCTATTATCTTATTTCTACCTCATGCTGAGGAAATCCTACAAGAATCTTAGTGTGATTTCAGATCACCCCGTGGGGCAACTGACATGATCTGTGTTGCCCACCAGGTCTAAAGAAAGTGTCAGGAACAAGAGCAGGATACATATATGACCTTAATTGACCTTACTAAAGGCTTTGATTCCATCAGTTTTAAAACTTTGTGGAAGGTACTGGCCAGATTTGGATATCTGGAAAAGTACATAAAGGTTCATGATCAGAAGACTGACCATTCTTTGTAGTGAATTGGAGACAGATCCATTTGTCATCCAAACTGGGGTGAAACAAGGATGTGTCATCATCCCAACTCTGCTTCAGTTTTTTTGTCAGTCATCCTGGTTCTCATTAAGGATTGTCTTTCTTCCAGAATTGACACTGAAGCACCCTCCATTCATTCAGTGTTTAATTTGGGTCATTTTTGCTCAAACACCAAAGTACTCAAAACAACCAAGCTTGACCTTTAATACACTGACTGCACCATCCTTGCACACACTGAGGAAAATCTTCAGACCATGCTGGATATTTTTGGAGAAGCCTACCAAACTTTGGGTCACACAACATCGAGAGCACTAAAGGCTTTTAGTGCTCTATCAGCTTGCCTTGAGCTATGAATGCAGGTCCCCTCCTCAAATTACTGAGGGAAAGACTCGGGTAGTTTAACATTTCCCCTATCTCAATAGTCATCTCTCTCAGACTAAACATTGAGGAGGCGATCCTGGGCAGGATCCACTGTACAAGTGCCTCCTTTGAGAAATGGTTTTGACATGTCTTCATTCATTGCAATCTCCAGAAAGGTACCAAGATCCAGGTGTGCAATGCAGTCATCAACCCCACCCTCCTCTATCGATGTGAAACATGGATGACCTACCATCATCATCTCAATAGCCTGGAGAAGTATCACCAATGATGTCTCCAGAAAATCCTCCATATCAGATGGGAAGATTGCTGCAAAAATGTCAGCATTTTTCTTGAAGCCACGTTACTAGCATTGAGTGAGTAATCCTCAAGCACCAACTTCACTGGACTAGACATTGTGTGCAGATACCTATCTCTTGACTCCCAAAACAAGTGCTGTATTCCCCGCTTAGAAACAGCCTAGGGAAATGCTACTGTGCGGGCTGGGAGCGGTTCGAGGCTTTCGGGGGCGCGCGGCGGGCTGTGGCCAGGAGCCCGCAATGGTAGGGCGGGTACTTTTGCACGACGGACTAGAATTAGGCATGGACTCGTAGCGGTTAATTAAAGATTGTTTTACTTACACCGTAGGTGGTCGCGGTGCAGGCAGGAAAAACTTTCTTGAGTTGCAGTTACAGACAAACACAAGTGGAGTTTGCTAGGCTCCACTGAAGACACACGAGCGGAGTTTGCTAGGCTCCACAAAACAAACACGACAAAGCTCTGGATACCCTTGACGAGCGCGCAGAAAAAACCGTAGATATGTCTTAAGAAGAATTAACGAACGAGACGGGAAGAGGTTGGTGGTTGATCAGGCCGCCGAACTCCTCTGAGACGCACACAAAGTTTCTATTACTCTGCCGCGTGCTCAGAGTCCCTATGAGATGGTTGTGGAGTCCTCTACAACTTGGGCGGAAACTGCTCAAACCTCTTATATGACTAGCAAGCCAATCGCTAGCCACCATGTGGGAATAATTTAGAATCAGCCAATAATGGGGTACGAATTTGCATACGGGTGGCAGGAACTCCTTTGCACCGGGGTTTTCTCTCTGCAGCTGAGAATTGCACCATGCAAAGAAAGCTCCATGTGGCAGGAAATAATTCTGCAGTGCCGAAGCGCGCACACAATCATTTGGTCATGACAGCTACAAGGACACATTTAAGGCATACCTCAAGAAAACAGATGCCGACATCAAGAGTTGGGAGGAGATGGCTGCCAACTGATCCCAATGGTGCCACAGCCTCAACCAAGTGGCAGACCATTTTGAGGTAAAGCGTCTTGCCCTCAAAGCAGAGAAGAGAGCATGGAGGTAGGAAAAGGAGAGAAATCCCAGCCTGCAGCCAACTCTGCCCTGTGGAAAGATCTGCAACTTCTGTGGACAGGACTGTTGCTCAAAGATTAGACTCTTAAGTGGCACACAGAGACTCATAGATTGTAAAGCCAGAAGGGACCTTGGAAGATCATCAGGTCCAGCCCCCTGCACTAAGTAGGAAAGATAGCTGGAGGTCAGGTGACCCCAGCAAGGTGACTGTCTAGTCTCCTCTTGAAGATTTCCAGGGTCGGTGATTGCACCACCTCTGGAGGGAGCTTATTCTACAGTCTGGCCTAGCTGTGAAGAAGTTTTTCCTAATGTTAAGCCTGAAACGGTCTTCCAGGAGTTTGTGACCATTGCTCCTGGTTTTCCCCAAGGGTGCCCTGGTAAACAGTTGTTCACCAAGCCCTTGATGTACGCCCCGATGTAGCGGGAAGCTGCTACTAAGTTCCCTCTTAGCCTTCTCTTCTTCAAGCTGAAAAGTCCCAGGATCCTTTCCTCGTAAGGCTTGGCGTGCAAGTCTCTGATCATATGGATGGCCCTTCTCTGGACTCTCTCGAGCTTTTCCACGTCCTTGTTGAAGTGCAGCATCCAGAACTGGATGCAGTACTCCACCTGTGGTGTCACCAATGCCGAGTAGAGCAGAAGAATCACTTCCTTGGTTTTGCAAGATGAGCCAGTCCACAGAGCAGATTAAGCCTCACGTGCCAGGATCAGGGCCTGGGAGTGGGCCTTGGGGCCTGTCGCCACCTCCTTGCCCCTGCATGCTGGGATTGGTCCCTGGAGGCCTGGAACCATCCACCCCCCTGCCCCGGAAAGGTTCCTGGGGGGCTGGTACCACTCCCCTCCACCCCAGCATGCTAGGACTGGTCCCTGAAGAGGCCTGGCACTGCTTCCTTCTGTCCCTGCATACCAGAATTGGTCCCTGGGGGGCCGACACTGTCCCCTCATGCCCCCATGCACCAGGATTCAGGCCCAGAACTGCCCACGTAAGAAGTCCATGTAAGAATGAGCATCTGTCTAATATCTTATTTCCTCTTGTTCAGTACTTGGCTCCCCCATGCCTTATTTGTGTATGCCTTCAAAGTCCATTCTGAACTGTTGTGTGTAATATTTATATGTTTCAGGAAAATATACTTCATTTTTCACTTGCACACTGTGCGTGCATCTACACGAAATGCTAACTGTGCAGTAGCCTAATAACACTATGCAGTAGTGTGCCAGGCAAAACCCATGCTAATACGCTACTGTGCATTAGTATTAGGCTACTACACAGTTAGCGTCTTTGAAAACCTCATGTGCCAGCACTGCTGATATTGTACGTTGATTTAGTGCTTGGTTATACAAGTACTAAACTTAATGCATGGTAGTGCACCTCTTGTTTTTTTAATTCTCTGGTTGCCAGGGAAAATGTATGTCAGGTCAACATAAGTAATACAAATAAAGAAATAAAACAGTGTAATTCTTGGTAGTATATTTTACTGTGTTTTTACAGGGTACAGCAAGGTGTCATATTTGAATAGTGCAGTCATTTTTAAAAGTTATATGGTGCCATCCTCTACTGGAGATGAGTATCTGTAGGAAACCAACGATACTGGTAGGGGGGTTGTTTTGTTTTGCTTGTTAAAGCACAGGATGAAGACTTCTTCTGATATAGAACCCTTTTCTTTTCTGTGCAATGACAGGAAGTTATTGCACAATAAATGTACAGAAGTTGTGGATATTAGTAAATCATTTGATAATAACCTAATGTCTGAACATCCATACAAAATGGTTAATTAAAAGTGTTCATGGAGGCGGATGTGTCCAATGTAGAATTCATATTATTAGCAGTAGTGTTGTGGTTTGTCTTATTCAGCATTTATAGTTTTCAGTAGTAGAACTGGAATTAAATATTTGAGTTCATGGGTATTTTGATGCCAGACAGATCTATACTCATGTATTCAGTATTGTGATGCCTTAATTTGAATATATACCATAATTGGTTTTGCTGTCTTAATTTTCTCCTATTTCTGGTTATTCTCTTTTGGTTTGACTGTTACTGCACTTTCAGCTCTATTTTTTGACTACAGTTAAAGAATCATATTTTTTCATGTACTGAATAGGTATAATATTCTTTCCTTTGCAGCTTGTTAGATATAGTCAACTCTTTCCAAGATTCTGATGCAAAAATATTATTTCAGGCAATTGCGTTATGAATGGAGTGAAATAAATACCACATGTAGGGTAGTTCAAGGTAATGCCTCATTTGTTTATGGCTATGAGTACTTGGGCTGTTCTTCTCGGTTGGTTATTACACCCCTCACTGACCGATGCTGGTTAACCCTTACTGGAGCATTGCACTTGAATCTTGGAGGCTGTCCTGCTGGTCCAGCTGGCACAGGAAAAACAGAGACTGTCAAAGATCTATCAAAAGTAAGTACCATATATTGATATGACAGAGAAATAACTAGGTGTATTGATTTAATTTCATTCTGGAAAACTTGTAGCCAATCATTTTTTCTATTCCATATCATCCTTTCTGATAATAATACTTTACACTTTCAAAATATGGAAGTGGTCTAGCATTGTTGAAGGCTCCTGGACTAAGCCTCACCCTTCAGTTCAAGTACCATATTTTTTACTTTCAGCACTAGCACAGGTTGGGGTTTCAGCTTCTAACCACTTTTTATAACTTCAATTTTTTTTTGTCTTGTGGAGATGACCTTGAGTTTTTGATACTTCTTTCTGTTATCTGAGGTGGGGGATTACTGACATATTAAGGCTTTAACTTGCTGGGGTTTTTTAGAGCTCACCAGCACTTCAGCAGAGCTCTCTGCATGTGCTGGAAGCTCTGTGAACTCCACTACCTGTTAGCAAGGGCTCTGCTCAGAGAGAGTCCCTGCTTTCAAGCAGCTCTGGAGCCTTCTGGTCTTGGTCCCCCCCACCCCCCCAGCTGAATTCAGTAATAGGGAAAGGGAAGCCTTGTTTTCACTCAGCTCTGGGGTGCTTTAATTACAGCAGCCCTCAGGAGCCGTTCTAATTAAAGCTCCCATAACGTCTTGTGTATTCATCATCCCACACTTCAAAATAACAGTGGAGGTGCTTTAACTAAAGCTCATTCAGTACCCTAGCTAATTAGCACATGCTACCTAGCACATGTTGGAGCAGGGTGTTGGGCACATATATAGGTGCCCTTAATGTGTAAAATCCTAATTGAAAACAAGGTACTTTGTATTTTTTTACTGCAAGGTAATCAAATGAGATGAAATTACATATTTTTGCTTCTTGTTGACCTGAACGAATTCATTTTGTAGTAAAACCATAGGGCATTTATACACATACCTTTTTGTCCCACAACATCCCACAGATCCTCTCCTTCAAAGCAGACTCAATAAATTGAGTCTACTCTGCATGTGAGATGATGTGAACTGCACTGTACCACGTGCAGTTGTATAAGTAATGATATGCGCAGAAAATGACAGCGGTGCACTTTTGAACTAAAACACCTCCTATGTGTTTTAGTCCAAAAGCTCACTGCCGCCATTTTTTCAGTGCTGACACACATTTTGCTGCCTATACAATTGCAAGCAATGCAGTGCCAGACACTTTTCAAAATGCCCAACACTGCAGTGCTTGCATATATAAAAATGTCCCTTGTGTTTTGTTTCTACTGTATTTTTACAGTGGCATAGCTAATACATGCTAGTTATTCTAATATTTTTTGTCAGCAAAATTATTCACTATGCTTTTATTAGGAATGCTTAATTAGTATGGTAAACTAAGTCAGCAAAACACTTTTAGGGCACCAACAGATGTGCAGCTCCCTGGTCTAACTCACGGCCTTTTAGAGAAAGTACCATGAGTTAGACTGATCCTCCTGACCAATAGACATTCACTGTTGGATAGAGAGGGTGGAGGATTTTGCTCCACTTTGGAGCCAAGAGAGGCTGTGTATCTACAGCCTCTTCCCCTAGCCCCACCCCCCACTCTCCCAGGTCTGGTGCTCTCTTAGGATGGGAGGAGGAGAAGGCGGGGGAGGGAGGTCTGTTCTGGATTTGGGGGTGGGGGGTGTGAATTGGACTGACCCCTCCCTCCACCTCAGGGTGGGGCTCCAATCCACTCACCCCACCCTGAAACAGCCCAGCCCTACTCCCAACATACACTAACAGAAGTTAATGAAGGTACTCTGCTTTGGAGCGAGCACCTTCATCTGAACCCTCAAGTAATGAGAGTTAATTTATTGTGTGATTGAGCACTTTTTAAAGCAGTCTGCAGCTATGAAGTTCTGTCAGTGCATGGCTGTAGAACACATTAGGTGGCTAGTTGTATGACAAAATGTCACTTCTGTCAGCGCCCTGTGCGACACAGGATACCTATGATTTGACTCAGTAAATGGCAATTCTTATGTTCCTACCTGCTTAAATGAGCTCTGAAAAAGTTAACCATGTTGACATTTAAAATACTGACTATCTCTGTTATTGGAGTTTGTACCCATTAATAAAAATGAAGCAGTTCATACCTCAGCTCTCTTGTTTTAGACTTTCCAAAAACATAGGCTATGGATGGGTATATTAATCACATGATAAAATGTCACTTCTGTCAGCACATTTACTACAAATGCAACTGTTGGGTCAGGAGGAATGCTGTAACAAGTGGTGCTTCCTGTGAAGCACCATGAATTACAGCAGGGAGCTGCACATCTGTCGGAACCCACAGTAGCAGAGAGTGACCTGGGTTTTTTCTACTGTTTCCACTGACCAGGATTTTTTTCCCCCCTTTCTCTCCCACTTGCAGCCACCACCATTTAAGGTTTAGGAAGTTCTGATTCAGAGTCTGTGAGCTCATCTACATGTGCATGCTCCAAGGTGTGCTCTACAGTAAACCCACCCTGGGCAGGCATCTACACATGTAGGGAAGCAGGAGCAGATTTGCTTTTCATGGCAACAGTCTGCTCCTGCCCCCTCTGCCCCACAGCAGCCCCCTACAGCAGCCAGGGGGAGCTCTAGGCTCCCCCTGGGTGCTAGCCTAAGGGCTGGCAGGGAGCTGTCTCCTGTCAGGGGCTGGAACATTGCTCCTTGCCCCTGGGAGTTGCCTGATGCTGGGGCGGGCTTTGCCACCAGAGCCCAGGCAGGGACAACATCTCCCTGCCTTGGCAGCAGGGAGCTTCCAGCCCTGACTCTGCAATCCGTGGAGTGGGGGCTGGGAAATTCTTATCTCCCAGCACCAGCTCCACAGTCATGGGGCCAGTGCTGGGAGATACTTACCCTGCAAGTGCGAGGCTGGCTCTGGGAGATGGGAATCTCCCAGTGCCAGCCCCATGACTGTGATCAGTCGTCTACATGTGCCATACTGCACAGTAATTACTCCTGAACAAATTTGCTACTTGTATTTACAGGTAGCAAGTTTACTTGAAATTAGAGCAAATTACTGTGTAGTAAGTGTCTGCATGTGTGGATGGTGACACTTACTGCACAGTAATTTGCTCTAATCTTGAGTAAAGCATCTTGTGTAGATGCACCCTGTATCCCAACTTCCCATGCTCAATAGCTGCTGATGTCTCTTTCCTCTAAGAATTTGTCCAGTCCCTTTTTGAATTTGACTAAAAGATCAGATTCCACAACATCTGGTGGCAATGACTTTCATACTTCAGTAACATGAAGGAAGAAGAAGTACTGCACTATGATGATCTACAAAATTTATTCCAATATTCCCCAAGGTATAAGTTGTCTTTCCACTCTAAAAGCTGCTAGGAAAGAAATGTTGAAGATGGAGGAAGCTCTTAACATAGGGTTTCAGAGGGAAAGGGATGGCTTCATTTCCTAAAGAGGGGATCAGCTTTCAAAAGTTTTTAGAAACTTGCCTTAATACTGTAAAGAGTTTTTATTTGAAAACATAAATGGTGAATCAGACCTGATGTAAAATGGAATTACTTATTTTTTTTAAGTACTTCATAAAGAATTGTCCATTGGAAATAACTTTTCTAAGATGTGCTTTCAACAGTTCTTATATCTCTCTGGACAACCTCATTTATATTTGCTTATCTTAATGTTTCAAGAAATACGTTATATCTGCTCTAAAACATTATTCTTTTCCTTAGGCCCTAGGAAAATTCTGTGTGGTTTTTAACTGTTTTGAAGGTTTGGATTATAAGGTAAGGCATAACATGTTCTTCATGTCAAATATTGTAACAGGGCAATACTGTAGAGCAGAATAAACATAATTCTTTGAAACATGACTGCCAGTTGCATTAGGTCTTTCAGGTTTTTAACTAATCAACAGAATGGTGTTACAAATTACCAAAGAGAATATTTAAATACTAATTTAGAACTTTTCTATGAACCATATTTGATTTTCCTGGGACTGCATCCCATCTTCAAAAGAAATATTTTTCTCTTAGATCGATACTATAAATATATTAATTTCTGTGTTAAAAACTATTTTTAATTATGGAAATAGTATATTCAATCCTTCCAAGAGAAAGTGAAAAGAGTTATATTTAGATATAAGCATTCAGTTTTGGATCCAGATTGATTTAGATAAGAATTGGAGAACAGTCTCTCTCTACCTTTCCACTCCCTACAGATCAGATCATTTCTCACTCGCGTGCTCTTGTGCTCTCTCTCGTGCTTAAAGAACGTGGCAGATTTTCAAAGACTAGTCTTAGGGAGGGTTTTCATCTAACATTTTTCTACTGTTTTAACTAACAAAACTAATTTCTGTACCTTTTTTAAAGATGATGGGAAAACTTTTCTGTGGACTAGTTCAGTCTGGAGCGTGGTGTTGTTTTGATGAATTCAATCGAATAGATATAGAGGTTCTCTCTGTAATTGCTTCACAGCTTCAGACAATCAAGGCAGCAAAAGATAGCCATATTGTCAGGTATTTGTATCTCCTTGCTCCTTTTTCAAGTAATAATGCCTTATGCAACTACCTACTGAATGCTTTAGGCCTAGAGAGGTACTTTAATTTCTATTAGAATTCTTTTCCATACTGTGGTTGAACTTGTGATAACAGCTATGAAATTTTTAAATGCAAGTGTTATCAGTAAGATTTCAGAATAATTTCTTTTAGAGGCTGGGCATCTTTTTTTTTCGGTTTGTTAGGAACAATAATACAATTGTTTCGCCAAATTATTATATAGACTATCACAGCTGGGGTGGAATGATTAAAGTCTTGCACTACCAGAACAGTACTGTACTTGCAGGTAAAAATCCTTATCAGCATTCTTCAGAAAAAGTTTGTTAGAAAAAGGTAATCAACTGTAACAAACATACTTTTAGTTGCATGAAAGGGCACGTCTACGTGTGTGATTAATGTGCATAAATAAACTCTGGAGATTATTGCTCCAGAGTTTATTCATGAGGAGTATGTGGAGCCTGGTCAGAGCAGCTGGGGCTGGCAGGAGACCTGCGGGGGTCAGCCTGCTAGCCCAGGGCTGCTCCAAAAGGGTTCCACATGCCCAGGCTTCGAGCGTCCCATGAGCTGCCCTGCCCCTGCCTGTGCCCCACTCCTTCCCGCACAAAAAAAGCCAAAATGCCACTTTTTGGGTTGCCCCAGGCTCCACAAAAGCGATACAGACCTAAATCTTCTCTACGATAGCAGAAGTGCATTGGGCTCACTTTAGTTATGCTATATGTAATTGGGAAGGAGGAAACTATGAAAAGCCTTTAAAGTACAAGGACCTTATATCCTCAGCATAGAACTACTTGGTGATAGTCTTTTCTGTAGTAGCACAGAGGCGGATGCTTAGAGCACATGGGTAAAGAGATATTTGGGGAGTGAGCAAGTCCTTGGCTGTGCAGTTATACTGACCAAAAGTATTATGTGGCTTGTGTGTGCGAGTGCAGAAGTGTCACTAGTTACTATAGCCATTGACATCAGTAACAGATGCACTTTTCCTTTTTTCCATGCTAGAATCTGACCCTTGCCAGTCTTCCCTGGAAGGATATTTTGGAGGATTTTGACCCTCATTATTTTATCTTGTTTTACCCTGATGATTTTGGTGCATTTATTTATTTGTTATTTATTTATATTTTTAACATTAGCATTGAAACACATTACATTATTATCCAATTTGTTTGAAGAAACATTTACCTTTTTTTCTAAATGATTAATAATACATTTTATTTAATAGATTTGTATTGGAAGGAAAAGAAATCCGTATCAACACAACATGTGGAATCTTTATTACTATGAATCAGGGGTAAGTGATACTATAGTCTTGTTAAAGAATGCAGAAGCATAAACTTCCTAATTTCCTCTCTGGTGCCTCATGGAAACATTTTACTAAGGAATTTTTACATAAATGTCTTCCAGATTATAGTAATTGTTTGTTTAAAAACTACGGTTATGCATTCCTTCCTCTGTATGTTGTTCTAAGATTCAAAAGGGGTAAGACAATATTTCCCCTAAACAATGGTAGTTGTGCGGGCCGGGAGCAACCCAAGCCCTTTTCTGCGCTGCACGCGGGCTGTGGCCAGCAGCCCGGGCACGCCGGGTTGGAGAGGGAAGGCCGTTGAGCTGGAATTAGGCACAGACGCGTATCGGTAGTTTAAAAGATTGTTTACTTACACCGAGATGGCAGTGGTGCAGGCTGGAAAGCTTGCTTAAGTTGCGGTTACAGACAGGAAAGAAGAGAGGCGGACAAGAGTTCTAGACTCGTGAACTCTAGCCCAATCCGGCTGAAGGCTCTGAACACGCGAGCCCGTCGTGTCAGCCAAAGAAAGTACTCGTCCGGAAGAGCTCTGAATAAACTCACACGAAGTTTGCTAGGCTCCGTGGGTCCTTTTGCTCACTCATTCACACGGAGTTTGCTAGGCTTCGTGGGTCCGGTTCTCTTGCGCGCGGGAAGGGATACGTCTAGGAATCTATCGGCGACGGGGAGAGGCTAGAGGTTGATCAGACCTCTGTTGCCTGCTTGAAATGCGTTGGGTCCGTAAGGATCCGCAGCGCTTAGAGATTGTTACACAGCGTGAAGTCTCCTCCTTCCTTGTTCGTGGAGTCCTCCAACTTGGGCGGAAACCACTCAAGCCTCTTATACAGCTAGCAAGCCAATCACTAGCCGCCACGTGTGAATAATTTAGAACT
>NW_005842625.1:38799-47922 GCF_000455745.1 Alligator sinensis | reverse complement strand
CCCCTTAATCTAGCCACCATGAGGGGAGGGAACCGGCCGATTGGCTCCAGTTCTTCACTCTTCCAAGCCTATCTTAGGCATCGGGCATACTCCCGGGTGAAGGTTGGGTTCGTTTCGCCTGCCGGGTCGGGTCCGGCGAGGGACACAGCATCGAGGGGCCTAAACAGGACCCGCTCGTCGCTCATAATACACCCGAACGCCGCAGGGAGCAAACACACCTCTCTCTCTCTTGGGGCTCCGTCCTCGGAGGCTCCCTCTTCTCCCTTCAGCGAAAGGCGTCGGCTGACAAATCTCTCCCCCGTTCCGCCCGCCTGGTGGTAAGCGATATGCGCCTCGAAGTCCATAAAGCATTTCACTTGGCATTTTTTACTGTGCCAAGGGCAGTTCTTAACTAATTCCAGTTCTAGCGAGCCCTCTCCTGATCCCATCCTCGTCGCCATGTGCGGGCCGGGAGCGACCCAAGCCCTTTTTCACGCTGCACGCGGGCTGTGGCCAGCAGTCTGGGCACGCCGGGTTGGAGGGGGAAGGCCGTCGAGCTGGAATTAGGCACAGACGCGTATCGGTAGTTTAAAAGATTGTTTACTTACACCAAGATGGCAGTGGTGCAGGCTGGAAAGCTTGCTTGAGTTGCGGTTACAGACAGAAAAGAAAACAAAACTCGAACCTGCAGGGCACGAGGGTACGTCGCAAGGGTTTTCAGCGATGGGAAGATAAACCTGCAGGACTCGAACCCGGGTAGAAGAGCTCTGAGGCCGGTCGTAAGGGCTCACATGAAGTTTGCTAGGCTCCGTGGGTCCGGTTCTCTTGCGCGCAGGAAGGGATACGTCTGGATTGCGCTCGGCGACAGGGAGAGGCTAGAGGTTGATCAGACCTCCGTTGCCTGCTTTAACTGCACTGGTTCCGTAAGGATCCGCAGCGCTTAGAGATCTTCACACAGCATGAAGTCTCCTCCTCCCTTGTTCGTGGAGTCCTCCAACTTGGGCGGAAACCACTCAAGCCTTTTATACGGCTAGCAAGCCAATCACTAGCCGCCACGTGTGAATAATTTAGAACTGGCCAATAATGGGACTCGAATTAGCATACAAATGGCGGGAACTCTTTGCAACGAGCATTTCTGTGCTGCAACAAAGAAATGCACCCTGCAAAGAAAGCTTCAAATTGGCGGGAAACTTGTCCCTTGCACTGGGGTTCTCTTTTGCAGCAGAAAACTCCACCGTGCAAAGAAGCTATAATTTAGCGGGAACAATTTAGCAGTGCCGAAGCACACAAAAACAAAAATCACACCCTTTGGGTTGTGACACTTAACAGGGCTGATTTTTCCTCCTTAAAGGAACAACCTGCCCTGTTAGAGTCCCTTTCTTGTTTTTCATCCTTTTGTGCCTTAGCTTTTCTGAGTTTTATCCCAGTGTGCTTGTGCAGTGCAGTATGCTTTCCTTTATATTCATGCTTAACGATATGCCCTTATTTGCAAATTTTATATGACTCTCCTTTTTTTTTTTTTGATTTTCTGATCCTTCAAAAGTCACTAATGCAGCCACAATGCATTAGGGATGGCATGGGGATTGTTTGTCATTGTGCCTTTAACATAGTCTCTTTCCATAACTACCAGGTATCCTGTACTCCTTTAGCCGTTTTTATCTCCCCAAGATACCCTGTTTAAAGTCTGCTTTTTAAAAATCTGTTATCTGTATAACTGTTATCTTCATAACAAGGGACTGCAGATTATTATTATCTTTATTGTACTGTTTTACTCCTGCCTTTCTTAGGCTAGAGAACACTACTAAAAAGCAGGGAAATTCAGAAACTGTCTATGAATAGGGTCTACTTTAAATCACAGGCTTAGCTCACTAATATTGTGGCCCGATCATGGCAGGGGTGCCATTTTTGTGCCCAGATCAGGGGGCTGTCTGCTTTGATGGCTGTTGCAGGCTAGGGAAAGTATTCCCTAGCCAGCAACAAAAGCCTAGCAGCCCAGGGGTGGGTGGAAAGGGTAACAAAAGTGGTAGGGGGAGGAGAGAGCTTGGGAATGAGTAGGGGAAGGGCTATTTGCTCCTCCAGGTGGGAAAGCGGGTTTGGGGGGTTGCAGGCACTTGGGGGCTGCCTTAGCAGACAGCCCTGGCACTGGTTAGGGGAGGGGTTGTTTGCTTCTCCGGGTAGGAAAACTGGGGCCCCAAGGGCTGGGGGCAGGGGGAGAGAGCACGTGCGTGGAGGACCAAACAGCTCCTCCCCTACCCAGTACAAGGGCCATTTGCCAAGGCAGATCCCAGGTACTTCAAAACCCTCAGAGCCCAGTTTGCCCATCTGGGGGAACAAATACCCATCCCAAAGCTCTCTCTTTTCTGTCCCTTTTGCTACCCCTTGTCCCCTTCCCTGGACTGCTTGGCTTTTGCTGCTGACTGGGGAATGCCTTTCATACTACCTCTACAGTACAAAGCCAGAACAAGTTCTCCTAGGCCCTCAAGTTATAGCCCGTGGGCTGAACTTGGCACAACAAGCGATTTCCTCTAGCCCATGAAGCCTGGGTGTTGGTGGCATTTTGGTGGCAGGGAGATTCTGTGGCAGATCACATGGACTTCTGCAGCAATTTGGCAACAGAGAGAAGTGTCAGCAGGTGGGTTAGAAGCCCTTGCCTACCTCAGAACAAGCTGCATTATTTCAACCCACTGCTCCTAACAGGCTGGTGGCCTCATTGCTAGACTGTTCCAAATGTTTGCTGATAGGATAAAAGAGTGACCTATCTCCATGTGGGCTGTTGAGCTATATCTTGGACTACTAAAGCATGCTATGACATGAGCATCAGGGCAGTTTAGTTCTCTTTTGACTGGAGCCTACAGAGTCTCTGCTTCATTTCCATGAGCTGTTTTAGTTTCACAGATATGCAAAGCTTTTATTGGGAACTGAGTTAACATGCTGTCTTAGTACTGCTCTTTGGTAGAGGCCTCTGAGCCTCAACCCTGCTTTGAGGGTGCCTTTCTGCAGTTATTATTTCAGTAGGCTCTAAGCATGAACTTCCAGGACTGAGTTACTGTTTGTAAGTCACTGGATATGGAAGACATATAGACAATCACTTTAAGAAGGAAAACTCAGTTATTAACCTCATGGTAACTAGTTTTCCACATGGAAAACCACATGTGTGATATCTATAGATCTAGAGAGATACAGATAGATTTCTATACACAGTGTAACGTACTTATATAGCAGGCAAGTATCTAATTTGCTTAAGTGAATGAGGGGAAAAACCCATATATTTTTCGTGTTGCTTACATTGTAACAAAATGTAGTTATCTGTATACCAGTTAAGTATATAAAATGCTTAAGTACATACTATCTTTCAGCACCAGTCTGCTTTGTAACTAACTGTCATTCTGTTCAATTGTGCCAGAAACAGTGAAGGCTTCATTTTCAAGCTTTCTAACAAGCAGCTCCCAAACTGAATATAAGCCTTGAAAATGAGGGAAGCTGATCCGTTTGGGGACTGCTTACACGACAGCACTGAAAGTTCTGTGTAATTACCAACTATTGGTACCATTAAGTTTGGAGAGGTGCAAAGCTGTTTTTCAGTCCGAAGCTGTGCAGTTAAATGGAGTACACTGTAGTTAAAGGATGTATCTGGCTTAATATGCTGTATAGCATGCTGTACTTTTTACTGTTATGGTATTCTAACTTCCACATGCTTAACAGAGGGAGAAATTTTGATGGCTTGATTTATGGGTTATTTGTTTTATTACAGATACAAAGGTCGTGTAGAACTCCCAGACAATTTAAAATCTCTGTTTCGGCCTGTCTCAATGATGGTACCAGACTATCAACTCATTGCTGAAGTAATGTTATTTTCAGGAGGTTTCAAATCAGCTAAATCATTGTCTGGGAAACTAGTCAAGCTTTATCAATTAGCTAGCAATCAGTTGTCACAACAGGTAAAATATCCTTTTCAGAAGTATGCTTTGTATATTATAGAACATACCTAGCATGTGAATATGTGTATGCACAGACCCCCAGAACACATGTGGAATTCACTACTAATGCATCTATAAGTTAGGTTGTAGCAATTTAAAAGAAAATATCTTAAGGAAATATATTAATATTAAGTAGGTTTAAAAAACTTTAATATGTAACCTTTGCATATAAAGTCTATGCTTAGGCAATAATTATTTTTAACAAATTTTATTTTGTAAGTAAAAAATATTAATTCATATAAACAAGGTTCATTTTTCTTCTGATTTTATTCCCCTTTAGCAACTACATATTTAATAATGAAAATAGTTTTTTCAGGCGTTTATTTCATGATGTGAATTAACTGATTTTGATCAGGAAGTCTCGAATTGGTGTGATGAAGTATTAAAATTCACTAGCAAAGGCATTTATTTATTAGATGTGTGTGTTGCCCTTCCCCAAAAAAGGGTCAGGGGGGTTTACAATAAAAGGTAAAACATGTCACTAAAACTTAAATTGTTCAGGGCATAGGATAATGTTACTGTTCACTTTTCTGAGCTTCCCATTGTTTATTTCACAAGTTTACTACTAGGATGTATTTTTTCTATTGCTAACTATTTTGATTATTTTTTTCTGCATATGTAGTAATAATTTATAGTTGGTAAGCATGCAGTATAAGAGTCAAATTTTGCCTTCATTTTCATCTGATCAGTTCCTTATAAGAACAGTAAAGTGAGTCTAAGTAATGTTTACATGTATTATGAATAATTATATTTTGTGTTTGCTAGGATCATTATGATTTTGGTATGAGAGCCATAAAGACAGTGTTAGTGAGGGCTGGAGAGAAGAAACAAGAGTTAAAAACAGAGTAAGTAAGACCCTGCTTCCATGCTATATAATTAAAAATTAGGTCAGTATTCTGGTACCTTATTAAGCAAAACTCATATCAAATTAAGATGATGAGACAGAAATCTTTATCAAAGATTTTGACTTGTATATTGATATCCCAGCCTAATGGATGTTATTATGTCTCATCATAAAATAGAAGCTGAGGAATTAAAGGGATCTCTTTAATTATCCTAAATAAAACAGTGAGGTAAAATGGTTTTTAAAATGTGTGAAACATTCTCATTATTAGGTACCTCAGTAGCCATTCCACTGAAGATCCCAATTCTAAAACCAGTAAGGCCAAGATTAAGCTCATATGTTAAAACATTAAGTTGGCATCATGTGTTGTTTATGAGCAATTACAAAGATGCACTGAGAACATTTTCATACTGCATATTGACATAGAAAGCCTTAGTGGAGATGTATTCCTCTGTGTTTCACATACATGGATCATTAATAGTAAGGTTCCAGTGGAATAGGCTGCTAAACACTCTCAGCACATTAATGAACACTTTGGTAGTTTCTAGGAGTATACAACACTGATAGTTTTGGCCTAATAATGAGATTTTGATGCGTTGCTTCTAAGGAAAGAAATTAAGATATCCCAAAACAGTCGTTATCTGATGTGGTTTCCTTTTTTTGTTTGAGAATTATGGTGGGGATATAAAGGGTCAAGTTTCTTCATGATATAACTTTATTACAAACAATCAGGTCAACCACAAATAAATCTCCCCCGAAGTTCTCATGCCTAGGTGGGAATTTCGATGTGGATACATATTCCTATATAAACCATTTTCCAGAGATACACACAGCTCTTTGATCAAAGGCAGTAGTTTTTATCCAAGAGCTCTGTGTATCTTTTTTTCCCCAGACCAACACAGCTATAAAATTGATCCCTGGAACCAATGCATCTTCTACTATAAATTACATTGTACATAAGTGTTTTTCCAGAAATTTTCTAGTCTTCCCTCCCTGCTTAAACTTCTGCTTTAATTCCTTTGCTTAAACTTTCCAATATTCTCCCACTCCCAACTGCTAATTTCTCAGCTAGTCCAAAACTCTCAGTTATATACCCCCTCTCTCAGCTGCTACTCTTTCTGACTCAAAACTTTCAACATCCTGTGCTCCCAACTGCTCTCTTCTATTCCTGTTCAAATCTCTGTTACCACCTCCATGACAGAATGCTCCACCACTCCCTTCTATCTCCATTACTGAAGTTCCCTAAATTTCTGTCATTTAACTACAGTGACCCAATTGGGTTTTGCTGGCCATATAGTTTAGCATTTTTACCATAGTTTCACTAGGAGTAACTATAGATGTAAATGTGTTATTATCAAATGTTAAACTTATGAATCATTGTTTATACATTTTGTTTCTATATTACAGATTGTCAGCTTTATGGCAAATAAAACACATATGGAGTTAGAACTGATTCATTGTTCTGAACAGATGAAATTGGAACAGAAAATGAATAGTTTTATGAATCTGCTATTTGAGTAAAAATACCCATTTTGATATTGCCCCTAAAATGTCCCTTTTTAGCAGATGCATGCCTAGTAATAGTTGGCAGTATACATTTCATTGAGCCCCACTTTCCATAGGTCTTTATGAATATTCCTCCCACTCTTAGAGTTCCTTAATTACATTCTCTCTGCTAACTGATGTGATCACAGAACAAATCCTCTTCTTTTTTCAGTGGTAGTATAAGTAACAGGGTTATGGTCAAAGGTGGGCATGGAGTGTCCATAGCATACTGAAGTGCATAGAAAAAAGGCAGAGTTCCTAACCTGAATCTACTGATGCTCTCTTTTGTAGCTATCCTCTCTTACAGATGCCTGTCCTCTCAAACTACATGGGGTGTGGGGTGCCATGTTTCCCCCATTTCTGCTGTTTTCAACTTCTCCTTTCCACGTTTGAGCAGCATTGCATCCAACTCTCCACTGTGTTGCTGTCACTTATCACCTACCCAGCTCCTCTCCATTCACTTTTCTTACTGAATCTTGACTGTCTCTTATCACAGTCTTCCATGCTCCTCTAACAGCATTACAATTTCCAGGTTGATTATTTATGTAACTCCTTAATAGCATATATCCTTTTCTCCTCCCCTCTTCCATTGCTGTTTTATGACCATCAGAAGCAAAAAGGGACTTGAAAAATCAGTGAATCAAATTACTCTTCATCACTGTAAATTATATTTTCCTTGCATAGTGATTCATAAATCTGTGCCTACACCTACATGTGCATCCAGTTTCCTGTTTGCAGTGTCATGTTTCCCATTAGCAGCAGCCCTTCCTTTAGAAACACATCTGGCAAGTGGCCCTCAATAAATTTTCAGTTGTGCATCCCTGCACTATACAGATCCAATAAGCCAATGAGATATGCGCTATACAAGAAGCCAAAGATCAAGTACTTATCAACCCAAATCTCATCCTGATACAGCAATCTCCCTCTTTCCTTTCTTTGAAGAGGTAACTGGGTATGAGTGGGAATTTCCTGACATGTGAAAGAACAGGAATAGAGACAAACTCAGATTTTATAACTATAAGAAGCAAAAGATGTCATAGAGACACCAAAGGCAAGTGTCACTGTGGTACAATTAGGAAAGAACATGAGAATTCCATTAAAAGGGGGTTTTTCCCCAAGGATACAAAGAGAAAGATGAAATCATCCTTCTGAAGTATTTTTCAGTTTCTCAGGAGCAATTAGGAAAATAGAATCATGAGAAAATAGAGCTGGAAGGGACCTCACAAGGTCATCTTGTCCAGCCCCCTGCTTAAGACAGGAACATTCCTAACAAAAAACATCCCAGCCAAGTGTCTGCCTAACCTGCTCTTGAAAATTTCCAAGGATGGAGATTCCACAACTTCTCTGGATGATGTGTTTCAGTGCTTAACCACCCTCATAGTCAGAAAGTTCCTCCTGTTCTCCAACCTAAATATCCTCTGCTGCAGCTTGAGTTCATTGCTCCTAGTCCTATCCCCTGTGGCCACAGAAGCCACAGAGAAAAGCCTATCTTCATCTTTTCTATAATTGCCCTCCAGTCTTCTCTTCTCTAGACCAAATAACCCTAGTTCCTTCAGCTTTCACTTAAAAGTCTAAATTCCCAGGTCTTTAATATTTTTTGTTGTTCTGCACTGGATTCTTTCCAATCTGTCCACATCCTTTTTGAAGTTTGGGGCCCAACACTGTTTAAACAGGGACTGTGGATTCTTATCTCATTAGCTGGATTAGTTTGTGACCCACTTTATTGCTATGGGTCTGCTGGTCTGCTGATCATTTGTGTTTCTTGACTAGCACTGCTACCTCCCCTCAGTCTCTCTTTTTCCCTCCTCCCTTGTCTTTTGTATTCTAATTTCTCATGCCTTTTTATAGTCTGCTTTCTGTACATCCTTTCACAGCATATGAAGAAGTGAACTTGGGTTTGTTTCATAGTTTCATAGTTGGTAGGGTCGGAAGGGACCTGAGCAGATCATCAAGTCCAACCCCCTGCATAGGCCGGAAAAAGTACTGGGGTCAAACGACCCCAGCAAGGTGTTTGTCTAATCTTCTCTTAGAGACCCCCAGGGTAGGATCCAGCACCACTTTGCTTGGAAGTTGGTTCCAGATCCTAGCCGCCCTGACTGTGAAGTAGGGCCTCTTGATGTCTAGTCTAAATCTACCCTCTGCCAGCTTGTGACCGTTATTTCTAGTCACTCCTGGTAGTGCTCGGGGGAACAGGGACTCGCCCAATGCCTGCTGGTCCCCTCTGACTAGTTTGTAAATGGCCACTAGATCCCCCCTCAGCCTTCTCTTGTGGAGGCTGAGCAGGTTCAGGTCCCATAGCCTCTCCTTGTAGGGCCTGCCCTGCTGCCCCCTGATCATGTGGGTGGCCCTCCTCTGGACCCTGTCAATGCTGTCCACATCCCTCTTGAAGTGGGGTGCCCAGAACTGGACACAGTACTCTAGGAGTGTGGCCCCCAAATCTGGACGCAGTTCTACTCCTGCGGCGTAGCCAATGTTGCATAGAGGGGGAGGATCACCTTCTTGGACCTGCTTGAGATGCATCTGTGGATGCACGACAAGGTGTGGTTGGCCTTCCTGACCACATCCCCACAGTGTCAGCCCATGTTCATTTTGGCATCAAAAATGATTCCAAGATCCTTTTCTGCCTCTACACTGACAAGAAGGGAGTTCCCCAGCTTGTAGGTATGCTGCTGGTTCTTCCTCCCCAGGTGCAGTATCCTGCACTTGTCAGTGTTGAAACCCATCCTGTTCTCATCTGCCCACCCCTGTAACCTGTCTAGGTCCAATTGCAGCCTATTC
>NW_005842625.1:35650-38424 GCF_000455745.1 Alligator sinensis | reverse complement strand
GATAATTCTCTCAAAAAGCTTACCCAGGATCGAGGTAAGACTAACTGGCCTATAGTTTCCTGGGTCCTCCTTCCTCCCTTTTTTGAAAATGGGAACCACATTGGCCCTTTTCCAGTCCTCTGGCACCACACTAGAGTACCACGAGTGCTCGTAAAGCTGTGCCAGGGGTCCCACAATGACCTCTGCTAATTCCCTCAGCACTCTGGGGTGGAGATCGTTAGGACCAGCTGATTTAAATATGTCCAGTCCCTCCAGAAGTTCCCTGACTAGGTCCTCACTGATCCTAGGCCTGGGTGCACCTCCCCCGGGGCCTGAGGGGGTCCTGGCAGACGGGCTGATCTGGTCTCTGCTCAGGAAAATGGAGGCAAAGAAATCATTAAATAGGTTAGCCTTGCTGTCTGGTGCGACAACCAGATTTCCTAGCATGTCCTGCAGAGGCCCCACATTACCCGGTACCTTCTTTTTGCCACCTATGTATTTAAAAAAAGACTTCTTGTTGTCCTTGATCAGGTAGCTAGTCCCAGTTCCATCTCTGCCTTGGCCTTCTTGACTGCCCCCCTGCAGCCCCGAGCAACTGAGGTATAGTCCTCCCTGGTGATGGCCCCTCCCTTCCATTGGGTGTATGGCTCCCTTTTAGCTAGGAGACATTCCCGTATGCTTTTGGTGAGCCATGGGGGCTTTTTCGCCCTCTTGCCCCCTTTGATCCTTGTTGGGATTACCTTCCTTTGGGCTTGGAGGATCGTCTCCTTAAGGAACGACCACTCTTCTTGGACACCCGACTCCCCTCCCCTCTGGGACCTCAGTACCTCCCTAATATTCTCCTTACCTCATTGAAGTCCACCCTCCTGAAGTCCAGGGCTGCTGCCTTGCTGCAGGCTTTTGCCACCTTGTGCTGGATGGTGAATTCCAGCAGGCGATGATCGCGGGGTGTCTCCCCTGGTGGGGCTCTGCACCTCCTGGGTTAGATGGAGGTCCTGTATCTCGGCTAGGAACCTACGTGAGTGGTCAGACCTGGCTGACTGCTCTTCCCAGCAGATGTCTGGAAAGTTCAGGTCACCCATGATGACCATGTCTTTAGACCTAACTACCTCCATGAGCTGACTTAAGAATTTCCGGTCTAGCTCTTCCCCTTGGTTGGGTGGTCTGTAGTAGACCCCCACCATTAAGTCCCTTTCCCCTCGACTTCCTTGTATTCTAACCCAGAGCACTTCACTGTGCCCCTCATCTGACCTTGTGCTACTAGATGAGGATGTGTATTCCTCCTTGATGTAGAGCGCTACACCCCCACCTTTCCTCCCTGTCCTGTCCCTCCTGTACAGCCTATAGCCCTTGATATTCACCCTCCAGTCGTGCATTGGGTCCCACCACGTTTCTGTGAGCCCCACTATGTCTAGGTTGGTGCCAGCTAACAGGAGGGTAAGTTCCTCCTGCTTGTTCCCCATACTACGAGCATTTGTGTAGAGGCATTTGAGGCCTCCTGAAGATGTGTGCACTGTCCCCCTAATCTCAGTACTGCCCGGGCCCCAGTTGCTTACCTGGGTATTTATTCTGCTCGTCATTGGTCCAGGCTGGGCTGTTCTTGTGGGTGTTGCTTGGTTTAGTGGTCTAAGGCTTCCTCCACCCTCATCTTCCCCATCCCCTGATGAGCCTAGTTTAAAGCCCGCTGGAGGAGATCCGCCAACCTAGAAGAGCACACATGCTTACCTTTGGGGGAAAGGTGGAGCCCATCCCACCCGAGCATGTCTCTTGTCGTGATGTGTGGGTCATTGTCTAGGAAGCCGAAGCCTGCCTCGAGACACCATTCCCAAAGCCACCAGTTGTGAAAGCTTATGCTCTCTATATATCTTATTTAGTTAGTTTATAAAGGTGCATATCTGCCCTGTCTTCTGACTGATGTCAAACTAGCCCAGCTGGCTACCTATCTGATCAAAACTGGATACTGTACTCAAGATGAGGCCTCACCGGTGCTGAATAGAGTGGAGGAATCTCTTCCCTTGTTTTGCAAGTGGCACTCCAGTATCCTGTTGGCTTTTTCTGAAACAAGCATGCTGTTGGCTCATATTCAGACCCTTTTCTGTAGTGCAGCAGCCTAGCCAGTCATTTGCATAGGTGGCAGAAGGCCGGGGCTAATGGGGTTTAGCCCCTGCCCTCCAAAAGCAGGGCAGCCATGACAGTGCAGAGGACCACAACGCAGCCTGGGCACAGGCTCTGGGCAGCTGCAGCAGGGAGGAAGGGTGCGCAGACTTGCAGTCACAGCCTGCAGGTGGCCAGGAACGCAGTCCAGCAGTGTGTGGAACAGCACCTAACAGGTAAGTCTGTGAAGGGAAGGGGAAGCAGAGACAGAGGCCCCCAAGATGAGGGAGGAGAGGGGCAGAGGCAGGGGATGGGGTGAATGGAGCTTTGGGGTGGGTCATGGGATGGTCAAAGCCCTGGGCAGCTTGCCCAGAGGCATGGGGGGCTCCTGCTGCTGCATGCACCCCAGGGGAGGCATGGGGGGCATGTGCCCCCTGGATCTGTGCATGGGGTGGAGTGGAGGTAGGCTGCCGCTGTGGGCTGGGGCTCTGCACCCTGCTGTCATTGCCCCGGGAGCCATGCAACACCATGTGCCTCCCATCGCTGGACAGGTAGGGGAAGTGGCGCAGCCAGCACATGGCTCCTGGGGCAATGTCAGTGGAGTGCAGAGCCCAGCCCACAGCAGCAGCCTGCCTCCACTCAGCCCTGTGCACAAATCCAGGGGGGCATACGCCCCCCATGCCTCCTCCAGGGTGTGAACA
>NW_005842625.1:33517-35640 GCF_000455745.1 Alligator sinensis | reverse complement strand
CCCCCCCCCCCCCCCCCTGGATGAGCCACCCTGGCCTCTGACCATCCCACAAGCAGCTCTGGGGCCCCACTCACCGCAGCCCTTGCCTCTGCCTCACTCCCTCCCTCACCATGGGGGCCTTTGTCTGCCTTGCCATGACCCTTCCGTTTCACAGACTTACATGCTGGGTGGTGTCTGTATAGCAGCACAATAGAAGTATCTTTTAAGTTTAAGTTCTACTCAGCCCCCCCAAATAATATTTTCTTCCTCTGCCTATGGTGATTCCCCAGTCCATATTTGTGCTTGCAGTTACTTCATCCTATGTGCCTGAATTTGCACTTGCCCTGGTTGAATCTCATCTGATTGTGTGGGCCATTTCTCTAATCTATTCTACTCAATCTGTATCCTAGCACTACCCTTCAGAGTGTCTACAACTCCCCCCCAGCCTAATGTGATCCACAAATTTGCTAAGCATACACTCCAATCCTATCATCCAAATCATTAATGAAGATATTGAACAATACCAGACCCAGGACAGACCCCTGGGAAACCCCACTTGATACCTCCTCCGAACTAGACCTTGAGTCATTGATAGCTACTTGTTGAGCATGATGATCCAAACAGTTATATATCCACCTTATGGTTTTTTCGCCTAGTCTAGTGATTCTCAACCAGGGTGCCATGAGATCCTTTCAAGGGTGCTACAAGGTGCCACATGGTGTTAGCATTATAGCTATGAAAACATGATTCACAAGATAAACCTAGGGATTTCACACAGGAATCCATAGTGTTCAAACCAGTCTGACGTGTTGTGGCCTTTCTGAGTTCTTAGCAACAGAAGAATTGCTCTATTATTTAACAGATTGATAATAATTCTGCACCTAGGTCACTGGCATATCAGAGTTGAAGGAATTACTAATAATGGTACAAGGAGCACAGATATCCAGTAACTAAGCAAACTATGGATTTCTACTTGAAAAAGTAACAGTGGGCTGTCATGTTCCCCTTTTGGCATGAAATCAGCACTCAGAAAAAAAAAATCTTTCTTCAAAGACCATCAAAATGCATATTTAGTAGGGCTGTGCAAAGCTTTGGTCGCTGATTCTATTTGGCAGAGATTCAGCCCGATTCAGTGGCCAAATTCCGAATCTGAATTGAATCAGGAGGCCCTTTAATATCTCTGAATCAAATCAGAACCCTCTGAATCAATTTGGAAATAATCGGAGATTTGGACATAAACACAGCTTTAAATGTTTTTTCTACATACCTCAAGGTAGCAGGCGGCTTGTGAATGCTGCAGTGCTGGGGCAGATGGAGCATCCCACAGGAGTGTGGGGAGGTCCCCAGAATGCTCAGCAGCAGACCTGGAAGTAGACCAGAAGCACTTCTGGTCCACTTCCGGGTATGCCAGGGAGCGTGGGGGGGGCCCCCCCATGCACCGCCCTGGCCAGCTAATGGTGCCTCCTGGATCTAGGGGGGTACCTGGGGTCCCCCTGCAGCCAATCCTGTGGGACGCTTCATCCACCCTACCATCGCAGCATTCACGAGCCGCACCTGGTACCTGGAGGTATGTAAAAAAAACATTTAAAGCTATATGTCCGAATCTCCAAATCAGCATTGAATCTTCAGATTCGGATTCAGCTGAATCGAATCAGGGACAGTAATCTGAATCAATTAATTGAATCACTGTCCCTGATTCAGGCTAAATCTGAATCCGAATTGAATAGGGCCCGTTTTGTACACACTTAATATTTAGGACTAGGTCACCTCCCTTCTTCAAGAGTCATTCAACAGCATTCATGCAGTGCAGCAGTATCAACATGATAGAGAAAATGATCAACTGAAGTTACAGAAACAATTAATCTTAGAACCTAATCTTCTCATTTTCTGTAAATAAGACAGTGGTACCCATTAGTTTTATTGAAATAATTCAGGCAAAATTGAGTACCTCAAAGTCAAGACATGCCGATAAAATATTTTAGGTAGATTTGAGATCTGAAGTTCAGCCCTTCAAAAAAGGAATCTGGTTCTACAAGAACCCTAACCTAGCATCAATACTTTTAACATTGAATCCCAGGATCCTTGCTAGTACCTGCTGTCCATGAATGGTCTGGAAAACGAAGACAATCTCCCCCGCCCCCCTC
>NW_005842625.1:16119-29531 GCF_000455745.1 Alligator sinensis | reverse complement strand
CCCCCCCACCAATCAAAACCACAGGAAAAGAAAATGAAATGACTGTCACTCATCAGAAATTAAGCCAGACCTTCAACTTGCTTTGGACAGAAGCAGCTCATCTTCTCCCAGCTATACCCCCTCAGAACCCTCAAGGAGAAACAAAGGTTCCAGTGAAAGAGGCTGTTTGTTTCTCACCTTGAGGCATAAGTTTCATATTTTGGTCACAAGCTCTTTAGAGTATTTGAAGAAACAACTCTCTTTTCTTCAGGCTTGGAACCATATCACTAGAAACCCTCTGAGTCTTAGAGAACATACAAGTTGGAGATTCCATGCATACCCATCTCCTTCCCCTTCCCTCATGACAAATTCTTGCAGCAAGAAATGGACTCAATTCTAAGTATTAGAGCAATAGAAATTTTCTTTTGAATCCAATGGGAAGGGATTCTACTTAAATTATTTTCTAAACCCAGTGAAAGAGATGCTCAGTTCTGGACTTGCTCAGTGTGTTCATCCTCTGATTCAAGTTCAGGAGGATAAATATTAGGGCTGTGTGAAACGGCACCATACCATTTTGACGGTTCCATGGAACAGTGTTTTGTTTCAAATTTCATTTAGATTCGAAACAGCTATTCTGTTTTGCTTCGTTCAAACAGTGAGGCTGTTCTGACACTGTTTTGACATTTTGCCCATTAGCTATAATGGGGAAATTCGAAACAGCCTCTCATCTGGCAGGCGGATCGGGGCTGTGGGCCCCCAATCTGCCTGCCAGATGAGGGAGGGAAGCGGGTGCTGCCGCCTGGGACTGGCGAAGGGAACTGAGCCCAGTTGGTCAGTTCCCCTCCCTAGCGCTAGATCGGGCTGGGGATGGGAAGTCAGCCCAGCTGGGTTGAGTTCATAACCCCAGCCCCAATGGTCATGCTGGGATTGGCAACTCAGGCCAGCTGGGCTGACTTCCCAGCCCCAGCCCAATTGTAGGGCTGGGGAGGGGAACTGAATGATCGGGCTCAGTTTCTTTCCCCAGGCCAATCACATTGTTTGATCAGCTTCCTGCAGCCCGGCAGTGGGAGACGGGGAGAGCCAAGGCTGTACTCCTGGCTGCTGCTGGGAGCGCAGCCCTGGTTCTCCCATCTCCCACCACCTCACTGCTGACTTTGAAACTTTAAACATTTCGAAACTTTTGAAATATTTTTACTAACCTCGTTTTGTTTTGAGGCTATTTCAAAGCCCTTTGTTTCAATTCCTTTTCGCTGTTTTGAACTCGAAATGAGTTGAAACAGTGTCAAATCGAAACCGCCAGTGAAATTTCGCACAGCCCTAGTAAATATAGCATTTAAGCCAGTCAGAGAGCACATTTAAAAATGCCCAACTAAACATTTGTCTGCTGGGAGGGAGTAGTCAGCTAGATCCGACTGCTCACGTAGGTTCCTAGCTGAGATACAGGACCTCCACCTAACCCAGGAGGTGCACAGTCCCACCAGGGGAAATGCCTTGCTGGACCTGGCCCTGGCCACAGGCGATGACTTGGTGAGGGGACTGCGAGTTCTCAACCTTCTGGGCGATAGTGATCATCACCTACTGGAATTCACCATCCAGCACAGGGTGTCAAAGGCCTGCAGCAAGGCAGCAGCCCTTGGCTTCAGGAGGGCCAATTTCAATGAGTTAAGGAGATTAGTTGGGGAGGCACTGAGATCTCGGAGGGTAGAGGAGTCCAAGACAAATGGTTGTTCCTTAAGGAGATTATCCTCCAAGCCCAAAGGGTGACAGTTCCAACGCGAGTCAAAGGGGGCAAGAGTGCTCAAAAGCCTGCATTGCTCAACAAAGGCATTCAGCAACGTCTGAAAGCTAAAAAGGAGGTGTACACCCAATGGAAGGGAGGGGCCATAACCAAGGAGGATTATACCTCCATTGCTTGAGACTGTAGGGGGGCTGTTAGGGAGGCTAAGGCAGAGACAGAACTAAGACTAGCAACCAGGATCAAAGATAAAAAGAAATCCTTTTTTAAATACATAGGGAGTAAAAAGAAAGCACGGGGTAACGTGGAGTCCCTGCAGGACACGCTTGGCAATCTGGTGGTTGCACCAGACGATAAAGCTGACCTCTTTAACAAATTCTTTGCCTCCATTTTTCTGAGCAGGGAACGGGACATCCACCCCACCGGGATTCCAGACTCGGGAAAGGCACAGCCAGGCCTAGGGTCAGAGATGACCTAGTTAGGGAACTTCTGGTGGGGCTGCACGTGTTCAAATCAGCAGGTCCAGATGATCTCCACCCCAGGGTGTTGAGGGAATTGGCAGAGGTCATTGAAGGACCCCTGGCATGGCTTTATGAGCACTCATGGTGCTCTGGTGTGGTACCAGAGGACTGGAAAAGGGCCAATGTGGTCCCCATTTTCAAAAAGGGGAGGAAGGAGGACCCTGGAAACTATAGGCCCGTTAGACTTACCTTGGCTCCCAGGGAAGCTCAGTGAGCGAATTTCCCCATCCCCAAGAAGCAGAGGCAGGCCACCCTGGACCAGTGGCGGAAAGGCACAGACAAAGGGGAGTGCATTCCCAACGCGAGCGAGATCACCTAGAGCATTGGGGAGATGCTTGCTCTGGATGGCCAGACCTTCTCCTTTGTTGAGCATCCAGGGTTCAGGTGGCTTATGGTGCTCGTGGCCCCATCCTACTGTTGAGCCCCAGCTCAAGTCTGGGATCGTGCCCGGTATGCAAAAGCCAATAAAGATACCAGGGGTGAAAGTATAAAGAAAATTTTTTGCTAGCAATACAAGGTGCAAGCGGAATAATTTCACGTAACAAGCACACAGAGTCTTAATTATGAGCATCTTTTATACAGGAGTATTGGACCTTCATAAGCATTCTTGTTTGCTAATTGGTTATAAGGGAGTGACGCAAGGAGTTCTTTACTGAGCATGTCTCTATACCTGTGTTTTAGCTATGTATCTCATTTCCATACATGTATGTTTCATTAGTATACTTTCTCCCAACCTAGGTGGGCACGCTAGAAGGGAGGACAGGCTACAACTAGATCTGGACAGGTTACAGGGGTGGGCGGATGAGAATAGGATGGGATTCAGTAATGACAAGTGCAAGGTGCTGCACCTAGGGAGGAAGAACCAGCAGCATACCTATAGGCTGGGGAACTCCCTTCTCATCGGCACAGAGGCAGAAAAGGATCTTGGAGTCATTACTGATTCCAAGATGGACATGGACCGCCAATGCGAGGACACGGTCAGTAAGGCTAACCGCATCTTGTCATGCATCCACAAGTGCGTCACGAGCAGGTCCAAGGAGGTGATCCTCCCCCTTTATGCGACATTGGTCAGGCCGCAGTTGGAGTACTGTGTCCAGTTCTGGGCGCCGCACTTCAGGAGGGATGTGGACAGCATTGACAGGGTCCACAGGAGGGCCACTCGCATGGTCCAGGGGGCAGCAGGAGGGCAGGCCCTATGAGGAGAGGCTACGGGACCTGAATCTGTTTAGCCTTCACAAGAGAATGCTGAGAGGGGATCTGGTGGCCGTCTGTAAACTTACCGGGGGGGCCAGTGGGGAACGGGAGAGTCCCTGTTCCCCCAAGCACTGCCAGGAGTAACTAGGAATAACGGCCACAAGTTGACTGAGAGTAGGTTCAGGCTAGACATCAGGAAGAACTACTTCACAGTCAAGGTGGCTAGAACCTGGAACCAACTTCCAAGGGAAGTGGTGCTCGCTCCTACCCTGGGGGTCTTGAAAAGGCTAGATAATCACCTAGCCGGGGTCATTTGACCCCAGCATTCTTTCCTGTCCGTGGCAGGGGGTCGGATTTGATGATCTACTCATGTCCCTTCTGACCCTACCAACTATGAAACTATTTACTTCTACACTGCCAGATACAATTACTACGGGGAGCTAGAAAAATATATAAATGAGATTCAAATCACAATATAGTGGGTTGTATCTTCTTTCTCCAGCTTTTTTAAGTGGCTGCTACCATCTAGCTTGGGAGCGAGCAGTTGTTTCAGCTGGAGGGCCACTTAACAAGTTTTGGTAGTATGGGTAGTACTAATAAAAATTGAAAATTAAACTACATCTCTCTCTCCCTTTCCCCTGATATACATGTCACTAAATGTCTGCTAGTGGTCAGTGGTGAAGCTGCCATTGCCTTCTTTTCCAAATTAACCCTAATGCTGTCTATTTGTTAGGCACCACAGGGACTTTATGGTGTGGTAGTAGATAGAAGGCAATCTGGCATCAAAGCAGGTGCTGGCAGTAGTATAACTGAAGGGCAGGAGAGGATTGGCCAGGGCAGCAGCCCCCGGTGCTCCCTTTGTGGGTGGGGTGATAAAAGCAGCCATTGCCACAGCGGTGGCAGATCATGTCACCCCAGGTGCAGAGCTGCACTGCTATGACTCTGGCTACTTTTCCCTGTTAGCTAACAGCACTTGGAAGTTCCTAAAGTGAAGCTGTTTTCTATGTTTTTTTGCTTCATCTTGCGGGCCAATCAGTCTGGAAAGGCAGGTCTTCCCACCTCATTATTTTCTGTGAAGGAGTATAATCAGATACTGCAGCTTGATCTGGACTGATGGGTCCCCAAGGTTTCTAGGGATTAGGGTGGGTTTTATGCTCAGAAAAATAACATCTGTGTTATCTGGTAGAGTGGAAATAATGCCATTGTAAAAGAACATTGCTAAAAGGCAAACTTTTCTTGCTCTGAAAACTGACATCTCTAGCTTGCCTTGATGGTATTTTTTAAATCAATGCCACAGCTTAGCACAGACATTTATCTATCAGGAGAAAACTATTATCTTGTGACAATATAATATTCGACTGACATTATCTTTTAAGAGAAGTGACATGTCATCTTTAATTCTAAAAGGAAACTTTGTTAGCATTAAGGATTATCACAAATTTGATTTGATTTGTCTCTGCTTTATAGTCGATAAACTTTTACAGGAAATTAATTTGCATTTTCTTCTTGTAGCAAGAAAGAAAATGACTGCTGTAATTAATGTTCTATATTTAAACAATTATTTTAGCCCATTGTCTTTTTTTAAATTTTGTATTATAAATACGTCCAACCTGAGATTCAGTGATGCTAATTTACACTTATACTTTAAAAGAATGTTTAATCTGGTATGTAAATGTAACAATTTGACATACTATTTTTACTTAAAGACATAGACTTCACAGATTTCTTTCTGAAAAATGTTTTGCTGCCTTACTTCAGTTGAAAATAAATCGGTGCCATCTGTTCAACACACATGAGCAAATACATAGCAGACTTATAGATCAACAAACTTGCAATGTAGAATTCTGGAGGGGGTTATACCTTTTTAATTTCAAGCTTCCAGGGAGCTGATAGACTGTAGAGGAATATGAAAATTATTAAAGTTGCCTTTGAACTTTTCTCACAAAAATGTTAAAAATCTCACTATATTCAACCACTGCATGAGAATCTTTACTGCATTCATTAGAAATACAACACACAATTCACAGCCCAGGAAGAGAAGGGTCAAAAGTGGCTGTTTAATCTTAACCTTTCTATGGCTGCTCCATAGTCCCCAGCATAATGTACACTAGGGCTGTGTGAAGCTTCGGTAGCCGATTTGATTCAGAAGAGATTTGGCCTGATTCAGCAGCCAAATTTCTGAATATGAATTGAATTGGGAGACCCATTAAAAGCTCCAAATCAAACTGTAAGCCTCCAAATCGATTTGGAGAGATTCGGTGCCGATTCAGAGATTTGGGCATAGACTATACAGGCAGCAATCCTCGACAGCACTGGACACAGCTGCCTCCAGCTGGTAGGTCTGTTGTGGAGGGGGGAGGGAAGGGCCATGGGGGGGCGGGAAGATCAACACCCCCACAGCGAGGTAGGGGTTGGGGCTGGGGCTGGGATAAGATGCCCAGCCCGGGTGGTGGGGCACAGGAGTTGGGGAGCGGGGCTCCCACCACTGCACACCGTGGCTGGTGGGCATGGGAGTCTCCATTTGCCCTTTTCATTGTTACCAGTCCAGGAGGGCATCAGAGCGGGTGTGTGCCCCTGGATCTGCGCAGGGCAGACTGGGCTGGGCTGCGCTCCGGAAGGCTAATCCCAGCTGCCTGTTGCCAGGCTAGGATCTGCAAGGCGGGTGGAGCCAGGGCTGTGCTCCAGGCAGCTAGCCCCAGCAGCAGCCCAGAGTGCAGCCCTGGATCCACCCACCCCACAGAGCACAGTGGAGTGGGGGTTATGGGGGGGCTGCAGCCACCCTAAAATTCCCCATAGCCCCTGCCGCTGGCTCCTCCCCGATCTGGGTGCATGTGCCCACCCCCGTGCCCTGCTGCTGCTCACCCAGCCAGGGCACGGAAGGGTGAAGCCGCAGCTTGTGCAGGAGGCATGGGAAGGCTGGAGCAACTTCCGCCACTGCACGCTGCTTGTCTGAGGCAGTGCAGCGACACCATCCCATGCCTCTCTGCCCCATCTGGGTAAGTGGTGAGAGGGCATTGCCCCTGTTCCCAGTGCCTTCCACCTGGAACGAGCCATGCCTGCATCGCACACACCCCCTCCCCTATCCCAGCTGGGCAACCAGCAACAGGGCATAGCCCGCACTCCCAGTGCTGCTGCGCCCACATCCTGGACCCCCCCACTCCGACTGGACAAGCTGCAGCAAGGCAGAGCCCCACTCCCAGTGCCTTCTGTTGCCTGTCTGAAGTGCTGACTGGCCCAGCCCACCCCACGCAGATCTGGGGACACACTCTCGGTCCCATACCCTCCTGGACCGGCAGCGTGTGGTGGCGGAAGCCCCCCTCCCTGAGTCCCGTGCCCTCCCGTCCCAGCTGAGCAGCTTGTCCCAGCCCCAATCCCTCCCTCACTGTGGGGTCATTGATCTGCCCCCCCCATGTCCGTCCCCTCCCCCCTGTGTCCACCACAACAGACTTGCCAGCTGGAGGCAGCTGTGTCCAGTGTGGTCGAGGACTGCTGCCTGTTTAGTTTATGGCCAGATCTCTGAATCAGCACCAAATCTTTGGATCCAATTCGGCCAAATCAAATTGGGACGGTGATTCACATCACCAAATCAAATGACCGTCCCTCCAAATTTGCTGAATCTGAATCCGAATCAAATACTTGCCACTTCACACAGGCCTAATGTACACAACTATTGAGCCTGTTGTAGACGAGATCCAGAGCTGTTCCATGGGTGTACATTACCTGGAATCTTCGCAGCATCGCACAATGTAGCCTTGTCCCCAGCATACATACAAACACACAAATACATCAACCTTTTTTCATTTGTGAATCCCTTTGGAAATGTTGAATGGAAGTGCAGGCCCCTTTGAATTGTAAGTATGGGTATTCACATACTGTTGATTGATCATAGTCATCTTTTATGGATGCCCTAAACACAGTCTGCAGACCCTCAGGGGTCTGTGGGCCATAGGTTGAAAACTACTGCCCTAACCAATTAATTGCAATGGAAAGAGGAAATATAAACACTCTGGGATTATGATGTTGTTACTGAATATGTTTAGTTAAGTCATTATTTCAGCACACAGCATCAAATATCTCAGCCTCTGAGACATGCTGCAAGGGCCAAAAAGGAGTTGTGCTAAATGAAAAAGAATTTTAGTGTAAGTATCCTGTGCTGTAGCAGAGTGAACATATGGCTCAATATCAGAATTTAGAGATGAAAAAATCCTTATTAAGTTCGCTGACTATCTCTGCCTGTGCAAGGGTAAGCCTGAGTTACTTTCTAAACCTCAGAATGGGACTATTTAGCCTTGGAAAACATTTAACTAGGAGAAAGAAAACTCTCATTTCAGACCAAGAGTGCTATGCCTGTACAGCTGACTTGTAACGCTGCTATAAGTGATATGCTCCTATAAACTGGTGTCTGTAGTAGTGTATCTCAGAAGGTTAGGGCATTCCTTATAAGTAACATACAATAGCTTGACTGTTACAACTTGGAAAGGGCACTCTGAGATTTTCCACGACTACAGCTGAAGAAGCTAGTGAGTGGAATGTAGGAAAGATAAGTACAAGAAGATTGGAGTTATGTGAGTTCTTAAAGAAGGATAGATATTCCATGCAGTCAGGATCCCAAATTAAAGGTTGCAAAGTTAAGACACTGTTGGAGGTTTAAACCAACAAAGTTTAAATTTGGTGGGTTTTGCAATGGTGAGTTGTGTCATCAGAAGTATATGCCTTATTCAAGGTACATGAGACAAACCCATTGTCAAAGCTAAATAGAGCTATAATAGAAAATTTGTAGTAAACATTGCTCTGCATAAAAAATGAGCATTGAGTCCATTTCTGAGAACAGACAAAGCAAAACACCTTGGGATGTGGTGAGGCCATGAGAACTGAGGGACACTGATCCATATAAAGAATATCACATGAATCAAGTTTAAGAGACTGAAGGAATTTTAAATACCTTAGATCAATGGTTGCTGATGACAGCATCCTCCTCAGTGATCCACAACAATGCACCACAGCTGCTTGATGCAAATGTCAATAAAATTTAAAAATAAAGTGTACATGTCAGCAATTCACACCATCCTAATGTGCAGAATAGAAGATTGATCAGCCCTAAGGAAAGTTACTATGCTCTCCACCAAGGAAATTAAGATGGTGAGGTAGTCAAGTGGTCAGATACTCCATGACAGAAAATGAAATGAGGCCGTGAAGGACTTAATTTAGCCGGCTCCAGGCAAAGAAAGTGAGGAAGACTGGACTATGTTTGTATCACCATATCCTGCAAAGACTTGAGGACTTGTGTTCATAGGATGGTTCTTGCCACGAAAGTGCAACAAAGCAAACCAGGGTAGAAATTATGGATCCAGTAATTAGACAGAACATCAGTGATCTTCAGAAAGGTCAGTTTAGATGACTGTCCAGCATGTGATTGAAGTTATGGCAAAAGGCTATAGCAATTACTGATGCTGAGCAAGAAAACACAACAAAAACAGTCAGTCAGTTGTCAAAATCTTGGATGCTCTTTGTCATCAATCTGCTTTCCATGTTGTTTGCCAGGGTGTTTGAAAGAAATGTTTAGCATGGATTCAGGTATATCTTATATATTGGTACTGGAATGCCATTACAAAAAGAAAAGGAAGGCAGATGAAATGGAATAGAATCCTTTCATTCTCCTTACTAGGCCATAGAGTCACCATCAAACATAATCCCAAAGTTCTTCAGAAACTCAACAGTGGTCAGAATATTTGGAATTAATGTATTTGACAAAGGCATTATCATCTCCTCTTAGTCTCTGAAAGCTTTTCATATGCTGTAGGGGAGAGCATAACTACATGTTTATAGAGCCTTGCCAGAACTGTTTTTTGTGGTTGCCAAACATATTCAGAATCAGTGCCAGTGTGCTGTTAGCTCTATTGCCATGTTGTCATCCCTGGTACAGGGTTTTTCCTAATTTTTTTGAGAGACGACTGTACAGGACATGTATTTGATAACAGCAGGTATTCATTCTCCAGTTATGTTGGGGTACACCCCCAACACTGCATTGTTCCTCTTTATGATGTGTTTGAAAATAATTTGCTGTTTTAATTCTGCTCCTGGTGAAATAAATTGGATTTTAGCTATTAACATCTTTGAGACCAGGATTGGGACCAGAAGGAAATATTTCATCTCATTTTCCTTTTATTGTATGTTCTGCTTTATTGATATATATCAGCTTGTCTTTTAAAAGTCATTTCAGTGCAAAAATGTGATTTATTTCTGAAGTATCTGCAAAAACTCTGTTGCACAGTAAACTGTAAGTAAACCAGAAAATGAGGAGCATGACATTCTCCCAGGCTGTACAACAGAACTGTATGCAAGTTGTAATGCTTTGACATTCTTTTTCTGATTTTTTAGAAATAATCAAACAGGTCTTCATGCAGAAGAAGAAGCTCTCGTTATAATCAGTGCTCTGAAAGAAACCAATTTACCCAAGTTTCTCACAGAAGATGTCCCACTGTTTGAGAATATTATGACTGATCTGTTTCCAGAAATTGTGGTTCCAAATACAAATACTAGCAGACTAGAGGTAATGAAATAGATAGGACTTCTCTAGGACTGTGATTGATAGTTTTAATGTCACATTTTACTTGGTAAAGAAAGAAATTTTTATAAACTTTTAATAGTTTAAAAGTTCTCAGACTTTTTTCTAAGGAAGAAACATGGCATGCAATAAATCAAAGTGATTGAGAGAGTTAGTGGAGGAGAATTCCCCAATAGTTGGAGAAATAACGTGGTTTTCTTTGTGATACTAACCACATCATGTTTTTCTTTGTGATGCTAAGCATAAGCCAGCTAACTCAGATGAGTCTTTGCAATGGACCACCACACTTCTGTGAGTCATGGATGTAGCTGCAGGTGCAGAAAGAGGCCACAAATAGTCCATAAGGCAACAGATGCTATGAGACGCATGGGACCAGTAGGGCCCCAGCATAGAGTCTAAGGGGCAAGACTGAGCTCACTCTGCGGCACTGGAGATAGCATCCCAAAACCTAACAAATAACATAGATTCATAGATTGTAGAGTCGGAAGGGACCACAATGGATCATTGTGTCCAACCCCCTGCCCCTGACAGGAAAGAGGACTGAGGTCAGATGACCCCAGCCAGGTGACTGTCTAGCCTCTTCTTGAAGACGTCCAAGCTAGATGATAGCACCACCTCTCTTGGAAGCCCATTCCAGATCCTAGCCATGCTTACTGTGAAAAATGGCTTCCTAATATCTAACCTAAATCCACTCTCAACTAGTTTACACCCATTATTCCTAGTCACAAGGCATGGCAGGTAAGGTAGAAAGGGTATTCCATGAAGCTGGAGTGGGGACAGTGGTCAAGTGGCCACCAGGGGCATCACAGCCACCCCTGGGACTTGAGCTTGTCACAGTGCTATAAAGTTTTTTATGTCCTTAGTGGTATAGCATTTCCAGTCTACTGGGTGGTAGTAACACCCAGAAGCTGGCTAGCCTGTCCCTACTCCAGCTCTTCCAAACTAGTGCCCTGGGTCTCACCTGCCACACCTTGTTGGAACAACCAGTTATATGGGAGGTGTCCTGAGCATGAGATTGGGGTTTGTTTTGGGTCTCTTGACTCCATTCTCCTGTACTTGTCTAGACCTCAACCCTCTTGGTTAGGGCCTACTTGCCCTAGCTGCTAGGGCTGGGCAAACTTTGGTTGCTGATTCTATTCGGAGGAGGTTCGACCTGATTCAGCAGCCGAATCTTTGAATCCAAAACAAATCGGGAGACCAATAAAAAGGTATGAATTGATTCAAAGCCTCCAAATCAATTTGGAAAAGATTTGGAGATTTGGGCAGTCCTCGTTTGCCACCACAGGGAGCTGGACACGGACTCTGTGCCAGTAGGTAGGGAGTGTGGGGGCTGGGGGAGATGAAGGGGACCATGGGGGGGGACCCCCACCAGGTCTCACCCCTGCCTGTTCCCCCAGCCCCCCAACCCCCGCCTGCTCTCCCAGCTCCATCAGTGGCTGCCCCGCTTGGCCTCAGCATCCAGCATTTAAAAAAAAAGCCCTGCACTCACCAGCTGCTGCAGTGGCCATCAGGGCTCCTGGCAGAGCCCCCCCCATGCAGTGCAGGACAGTGGGGGGCAGCAGGGATCGCCCCCCCTGCCTGGCAGGAGCCAGTGAATGCAGTGCTTTTATTTATTTTTAAGTGCTGGAATGCTGGGGCCAGGTGGGGCAGCCATTTACGGGGCTGGGAGAGTGGGCAGGGAATGGGGCCTTTTCAATTTGGAGATTCAGCTGATTCAGCGGCAGCCGAATCTCCAAATCAGATTCGGACAGATCGATTCAGGACAGTGATTTGAATCCCCAAATCAAATCACTGTTCCCTGAATTGGCCGAATCCAAAGCGAATACTAGCTGCTTTGTACAGGCCTACTAGCTGCTACCCTCAGGCCTATCCCACTGGTTCCAGCCTTGGCTTCTTGGCAGCAGTGGCATGGCTGGGAATTAAGCCCCACAGTTGGGGCTTGGTGCCCCTCCTGTTCAGCCTTGGGGGGTTAAATTCCCTCTCTTTCTTCCTTTCTCCCTCTCTTTGGCCCTCTTGCCTACAAGAGCCAATCTTGCAGGGTACTTTAAGATGCCTGCAATGCAACTTCCACTTCCCTTCACAGCCATTCCCAGTCCTCCCATCAAACTGAACCTGAAATGCCAGCAACTACTTCAAAATAAAATCCCACCCCTCTAAACACTGAGCACCAAAACTAACAAACTCAAATCCTTTTCCTTTCTCAGTCCTGTGGTAGGAAAACCAGAGAAAGAAAAAAAAAAAAAAAACCCTCTCT
Organism: Alligator sinensis; assembly: GCF_000455745.1. Lineage (NCBI taxonomy): Eukaryota > Metazoa > Chordata > Crocodylia > Alligatoridae > Alligator > Alligator sinensis. Next base: position 17,283 of record NW_005842625.1, on the reverse strand, counting down.
GTCCTTACCCACCAGGGCTTCTTTATTGCTTCTGGTCACCACCGTGGTCTTGGGAGTCCTGCCTTCTCCCCAGCCAGGGCTAGAATGTCTCTCCAGCCTGAGGGCAAGACTATGTATTCTCCTGAGCCTCTCCCCTTCCAGTCAGCCTGACCCATTATCTGATCTGAGCACAGGGATTGCTCATTAGACTCAGCCCTGCCAGCTGCCTTTCCTTCCTGGAGTTCCCTTGTCTCTGGGTGTGTCTACACAAGATGCTACATCACCATAGCGATGAGCTACATTGCCATAGCTTGTTGCTATGGGGACATAGCATCAGCAGCACAAACTGTGATGCCAATGCTACTGCACAGTAATGTGGGGGGAAAAAACATGCGGCACCAGGACTGCATAGTAACACCAGTTACTGTGCAATCTGGCACACGTGTAGGTGCACCCTCTGTGCCACAAAGACCCTGCTCTTATAGGGGCCTTGCCAGTCCTGCTGGCCCTCTCGTCTTCCCTCAGTAACATGGCAAGAGTTCCCTTTAACACAAACCCCTTACCTTTTTCCTTGTCCAGGGGGTGCGTTGTCTTCTGCATCTTCTTTTCTTCATGTTTTCATAAGAAGAAGTCAGCATTCACATTTTATATCCCAGGGTGGTACTCCATTAAAAAACAATAGGGTTGTAAACTAAAGGACCACCTCATGAGCCTCATGTTGTCTGTTTTCCTTTCACTGTAGCAAGTGTGAAGGAGCATTTTTTGTGATTATGGTGAACTGCCAGCTTAACAGATAATACCAGAACATCTCTACAACCCCCTTAATGGCAAGATATTATTTCTTGATGGTGGAATGTTTTTTTTCTTGTGAATGTAGTTTCCTACTTATAGGATATTCAGTTCCCTCTCTTCTTTGAGGTAACATCACCCCAGTGCCATGTTTGATGTATTCGTCTATACAATAAACTGCCAATCAAAATCAGATGTTTGCAACACCAGGGAATGGCATAAGGGTTCCCTGGCCTCTTGGAAGGTCTGATCAGCTTCTGTAATACTTTGATAATCCCTTGAAAGCTTGAAGTTGCCTTTTCATTGAAGGTTGTGGTTAGGTCCACAAGGCCACCACTTTGCCCATAAATGGGCATATCTGGTCATGGTCCCCTTGGAATACAAGGTGTTGGGTCT
>NW_005842625.1:12064-16088 GCF_000455745.1 Alligator sinensis | reverse complement strand
CCCTAGGATTCACTTCTTTGGATTTGCCATCAGCCCAGCTTTTCTCAGTTCCTGAAGTATGGCTGAGTGCTTGCAGATGATATCCCCAACTAACTGAAAAAATCACATAGTTTATATACGTCGCTGCATGTTTCTGGTATGGTGCCAATAATTTATTTATAAGTCTCTGAAATGCGGCTGCTGCTCCATGGTGCTTGAAAGGCATCTGTTTAAACTTGTATGACCAACCCCATGGTCTCCCAAAAGCTGTCTTTTTCTAGTCCCTGTTTGCCAGCGGTATCTGCCAGCAGCCCTTCATGAAGTCAAGGGTGAATATGTAGCTGGTTTGTCCAATTTTCTCTAGTATCTCATTTATGCTTGGCATGGGATATGCATCAAATTTAGCTGAGTTATCTTCTGAAAATTAATGCATAGTTGAATACCCCCATTGGTTTTTAACACCACCACAATTGGGCTCCTCCACTGGCTCTGGGACTCTATAATCACTCCTTTATCCAACATCTGTTTAATTTCAGCTTTCTCCTGCTTGTGTAGCTTCTGTGGTATTTTGTTTCCAGGCATCCCAAACTACCTTTCCTAGTGGAGTCTCAATATGATGTATTGACTCTTTAGCCTCTCCTGGATCCTCTTGAAACACATCCTGGAATTCCTTCACCATCTGTCCCACCTGTGTTCATTGCCAGTCAGTTAGCTGAGCTCTCAATTCCACCACCTGCTGGCTCCCCAGTTCTTCTTCTGGGAGACCTAATTCTAACTTGTCGGGATATTCAGCTACTCTATCTTTCCACAGCTTCAGCAGATTAATATGATAAATCTGCTTGGGTTTCCACCTGTCTAGTTGGTGGACCTCATAATCTACCAGCCCCTCTTGACAACTTACTTCATAAGGACTGTAGCACTGGTCCCACTTCTGAGTCTCATCTGCTATGAACTTTCTCAGCATATTCTTTAAGCATACTCCATTGGTCTGTGGGTGGTATATGGAGGTCTGCAATTTTTAAATTTTGAGGGTCTTGCACATGCCCCTCATTACACCGGATATGAAGTTACTTCCCTGGTCCATCAATATCTCCCTTGGAAACCCCACCCAGGAAAGAACTTTTAACAGCTTCTCTGCCACCTTTGGGACTGAGAATGTCCACATGGGCATGGCCTTGGAATACTACATTGCTTAGTCCATTAGGGGTTCATCTACATGTGTGCCAGACTTCACAGTCATTAGGTACTTATTTATGTAAGAACTAAATGACTGTCCAGTAACTGGCGTTACTGTGCAGTCCTGATGCTGCACAGGTTTTTTCCCATGCTAGTACACAATAGCAATGAGCTTCTGCAGTGCATAGTAGCTTGTTGCTACTGCACAGTAGCGTTGACTTCACGGTTCATGCCCACCAATGCTACGTTGCTGTAGTAACAAACTACAGCAACGTAGCTCATTGCTACAGTGATATAGTGTCTCATGTAGATGCACCCTATAACTAGTATAAATTGGTATCCTGTGCTGCTTTTCAGAAACAGTCCCACAAGGTCCATCACAACCCTTTTAAATTGTGTTTCCACCAAGTGCAGTGGGACTAGCAAAGCTATAGGAGGCTTGCCTGTGGCTAACAGCTGACATATAGGACAGGACCCGCAATAGTTCCCCACCTTATGGTGAATCCCTGGCCAATAAAATTGCCCCAACAACAGGTCTCTGTCTTTTCATGCACTAAATGCCTTCCTGTGGGGAGCTCATGAGCCATCCTCAACAGGGCCCTTCAGTAACACTTTGGGACTAGTAACTGTGCTTCTTCCTCCCCCTCTACTTTTCTCCATTTGACCCAATACAGTAGATTGTTTCTAACCCCAAACCAAGGCATCAGTGTCAGCAACCCAGGGCGTAGAATCTCACACTTACATTTTACTAACCCTTCTCAAAATGCATTCTGAAAGCCATCTTCTTGCATATGCAGAAATTTTTGTAGATCATCTTATACAGATATAAATTAAGATTAATGCCATTTAGGCAATGGAACTACACTATAAATTAAAGGAGTGATTTCTCAAATCCATTATTTGTAGGAGAGGAAAGAATGAATTTAGGAGTTAAAGATGTAGTCTTGTCATTCAAGTATGGACTTCTGAAATGTCTTTGTCCATAGAAAATGCAGGGAACTTTTAAATGAAGACCTTCAGTATCAAGTATGAAATAAGATGCATGTTATAGTTAAGACTGTTACATTTGCAATTCAAGCAGTTAATTATAAAAAATATTCATCAGTTTGAAATATTATTTATTGAATTCTAGAATGTCAGAAACTCACAGGCTGTTAAGAGACCTGACCATTTATTACAAACGAAATACCTTTTTTTTTTCCTTTCTTTTTTCTTTGTTTTTTCCATACAATACACCTTGGAATATAATATACATCTTGTTTTTGAAGAGAGAATAAAGAAAAAATAAATTTAATCGCTGTAAGTAAATAAATAGTAGCAGCTAGGGACTGAAGCCTGCTCATTGTTCTGCTCCCTGTGAGTTGCATGCAGGTTTTACTTTCACTTGTGCTCTTAAATGAGACAAATTGTTTTTACCATATTTCTCAATTATAATGCACACTGAAATTTCCAGCATTTGGGTTTTGGAGAAATGTGCATGCTTTATGTGAGAAAATATGATATTAGCCCTAGATATTGTGGAAACCATCTGTTTTGCTTTGTTTTTCTATTTATGCCACTGCCTATTTTTTGTATACAAAAGAAAACAAAATGTTCAGGAAAATTTACTTTAAAGCAATTCATATAATGATTTTAAGTACTATTGCTTAGCTAATAGCATACTTTTTCTTACCTTAGAAAGCAATAGCTGCTGCAACACAACAGCTGTGCTTGCAGCCTTGGCCATCTCAAATAGAGAAAGTTATACAGTTTTACAATCAAATTCTGGTAAGTATGGTGGAATTTTTTTTAACATTGAAACTTTTTTTTATATTTGTTTATATTGAAAAATTCTGTTTTGTCAAAACCATTTTCCCCACAGGGCTATAGTGATTTCAGCAAAAGTTATTGTGTGTGAGAGACAGCCACTTACCTACTTATACATAAATATCCCATTAGGATATTTATTTTAAATGTAAATGATGCAGATTCAGGTTCTTGCTTTGTCTAAGTCAAAGCACTGGAATGAAGAAAAGCATCACAAAGAACAGTAATGTCACCTGGTCTTCTGTTGGCATTGCATTTTGTGTAAATCATGAAATGGTCATTGAGTCAGAAAGAGGGATTGACTAAATGGCACAGCAGTTTGAGCCAGGCCTGGGAGATCCAGGTCTTTGAAGTAGTTTCATTTTCTTCCAAATGTTGGGGGAAAAAAGAATAAAAAAGTTTTGCACAAAATTGAATTGTTGGGGTTTTTGACAAGTCTCATATAGCAGTTTTTTAAATATTTTTGAAGATATATGGCAAAACCCCTGAAACAGCCATAAGTCTGTTGAGAACTACACAAATGAATCATGCTATGGTAGAAACTTATTTCTCAGAAACAAGAACAAATTCATATCTGCACATACTACAAATATTACAAGTATTTTTTCTAATTACGTCTAACATTCTGGGAATTATAAGCCTGAAATACTACCTATAATAAGTTGATTTTGCCTATATGTTTTCAGACTCGAGTTGGTGTGATGTTAGTAGGCCCTACAGGTGGAGGGAAAACTACTGTTAGAACAATTTTAGAGACAGCTTTGGTACTTTTACCTACTGTACATTTGGAAAAAAAGTCTAATACTGATCCAGTTTTGCAGGTAAGATTTTAAAGTGTTTGCTTAATCCTTAATTTTAAATTGCTGGTTTTAATTTCCTTGTAATGCTAATATGCATCTATTGTAGTTCATTTTAGAATTTATTTTACCTACAAACAAATTTGTCAGTCAAGACATTTATTTATTTACTAGCAAATTGTCCATTAAGAATGATGGAGGAAGGAGGGATGGAGCCCCAGGTCCAGCCCCGTGCTCCCCCTCCTCATCCCCCCCACCACTTTGGG
>NW_005842625.1:6503-12054 GCF_000455745.1 Alligator sinensis | reverse complement strand
ACCCCTCAGCCACTTCAGGTCTGACCCCGCTCCACCCCCCCCATCCCCAGTTTGGGTCGGACCCTGCCCCCCCATTCAGGTCCAACCCTGCTCCAAACCTTCCTTCACCCCCGGTTTGGGTTGAACCCTACCCTGGTTCAGGTCCAACCCTGCTTCCCTCTCTCCCCCCAAATTTTATGGTGGTTTTGCAAAGCAGGTAAGTGTCAAGTTAGTACCAGTCTTTGCCAGTAGTTTGTTTTATTTATGTCACAAAACAACTTAGGAAGTCAGGCTTGCAAAGTCTGTGCCTAGTGCCCTTTCAGTCTCAGGACTAAAGGCCTTGTGATTGAATTAGACTTAAAATAGTACTAGGACATAAATTCTGCAATTAATTTTTTTCTTCACTTCAGAACTCAACAAAGAAGGGAAAAGTAGAAACCTTTGTTATAAACCCTAAGTGTGTCAGTCTTGGAGAGCTCTTTGGACAGACTGATCCTAGCACCATGGAGTGGTCTGATGGACTGTTGGCATCAGCAGTTCGAACATTTGCAAAACATTCCATCAAAAAACCAAAAAAAAAGGAGGCAAATACTGATGCCACCTCAGAGATTCAGGACTGTTATACTGTGAGTTCAAAAGTTATTTTAATAGGAAGAATTACATTAGAGTCTAACATGACTTGTAATCTGAGCCAGCTGCAGGACTTTGAGTTATGCCAGAGGTTTTCAACCTTTTTAGATCAGTGTACCCTGGCGTCTGGATACGGAGAAGTGTACCCCTGGTGTCTGGACGTGGAGTTGGGGGGAGTACGTGGCTGAATGCAGAGTGGTGGCAGCCATCACATGCGAGCTTCCCCCGCATATGGCCAAGTGCGCGGTGCCTGCGTGGCAGCACAGGATGGTGCATGGTGGTGCTCCATCCTCACCCAGCTGCGCATACCCCCTAGGGCCTTCTCAAGTCCCCCTGGGGGTATGCGTACTCCTGGTTGACAACCTCTGAGTTATGCCAAAAGCTATCCTTGGAGCTCACTCCCCCACTCACTCCTTTCCTCAGTTATCCTTTTCTATACTCACTTCCTTTAAGAAGAAGAGCTAGCAGAATGTCAGTTAATACTGTTCTGATCAAATGTTGCTGTTAATGAACTCAATTAACGCTTTATCTTTGATCAAGATTTCATCCTTGGGGCTATAGTTTCTAGTCACATGTTTAATTTTGAACTATTCTTCAATGTCAGGGATCTCCAAAAACAAATGGATTTCTTTTAGATGTGGGTCTCACAAATAGTTCTTCTTGCATACCTCCAAACTGCTAAGTTTAATGCTTACATTTCATGACTGAGATTTCACCCATTACAGGGAGAGTGGGGTCTAAGAGGATGTGAGCCACCTTTGTGCCTCCCTGGCACTGTACTGCTTTGCTAGAATGGGCTCTTAATTGTATATGTGGTATAAGTATAATTTGTACAGTAAATATTACTATTTCTGCTTATTTTAGTTGAACACCTTGGAACAAACCAATTCTTCAGTGGCAGTAAGAAGCAAACAAGCAACAACATTTCCTTATAATGACTGTAAGTACTCTGAATATACAAATATTGAACAAATGATAGGCAAGGTTCTTTGATTAGATATGATATCTTTTATTAGACCAACTGAGTAGTTGGAAAAAAGTTCTTCACAAGCTTTCAGGTACAATCACCATGGTAAACATTATTTAACAAAAGGAACTCCTTTCACTCAATTTCTGTTTCTTCTCTGTCTCCACAATGATGAGCTAGAACTGAGGAAGAGGAGGAACCTATGATAAACTCATAAGTAAGCTACAGAAGTATGGGTTGGATGAAGGAACTGTAAGGTGGATAGAAAACTGACTGGATCATTGAGCTTAGAGGGTAGTAATCTTTTGGCAGCTGGTATCAAGTGGAGTGCCCCAGGGGTTGGTCCTGGGACTGAGTTTGCTTAATATTTTCATCAGTGACTTGGAAGATGGGATGGAGTGCACCATCAGCAAGTTTACAGATGATACCAAGCTGGGGGGAATAGTAGATGTACTGGAGGGTAGGGCTTGGATTCAGAGAGACCTTGACAAATTGAAGGATTAGGCCAAAAGAAATCTCATGAGATTCAATAAGGACAAGTGCAAAGTCCTCCACTTAGGATGGAACAATCCCATGTACCAGTACAGCCTGGGGATCGATTGGCTAAAAAGCAGCTCTACAGAGAAGGACCTGAGGGTTATAGTAGACAATAAGATGAATATGAGCCAACAGTGTGCCCTTGTTGCAAAGAAGGGTAATGGCATATTGGGCTGCATTAGTAGTAGGAGTGTTGCTAGCAGATCCAGGGAAGTGAATATTCCCCTCTTCAGCACTGGTGAGTCCACATCTGGAGTACTGTGTCCAGTTTTGGGTCCCTCACTACAGAAAGGATGTGGACAAGTTGGAGAGAGTCTAGTGGAGGGCATGACTTCTGAGGAGAGGCTGAGAGAACTGGGCTTATTTAATCTGGAGAAGAGAAGACTAAGGGGGGATTTAGCAGCAGCCTTCAACTACCTGAATAGAGAGGTTGTGGAACCTCCCTTCTTAGTGGTTTTTAAGGCCTGGCTAGACAAAGTCTTGGGTGGGATGATCTAGTTGGCGATGGCTCTGCTTTGAGCAGCAGGTTGGACTAGATGACCTCCTGAGGTCCCTTCCAACCCTCATTTTCTATGATTCTATGGTACTATGGACCTGTAACCATCATTCACTTGGCCAGTTTTCCTAAATATTCCAATTTAAAACATAGGGATCACTTACTGGCCCAATTTTGATGGACTTATTTGCAGTGAATATTACCTTAGAACCTTTTTCATTAAGCTGTCTAGTGGTGCTGACACTCTGCGCTGATGAATCTAAAATTTTGGTGGGTACTACAATAGACAGAATTTTTTTAAGAGTTTTTCTACAAATAATTGACCATATACACGTTCTGAATACTGGGTTTGTCCCATACGAGGAGCCTTTGGCTAGAGCCTGTTTGCCTTGGCAGTACCTATAGTCTGGAACCAGTTTTGGCAATGGCATGGTCAGCACTGGCTTAGTGCATGTTCCATGCCAGAGGCAGATCTCCTCTGAGTATTCCTCAGTACTTGGCCCTTCTTCTTTAGACCTGTTTAGTCTCCATTACAAAGGGGAAGGGGAAGGTTTATAGAATCTTTTGAATCTTCATTTCCCTCTGAAGGTGCCCCATCTCCATCTTTTTGAAGATCCTGGAAAATTCCAAGAACTGATGTATGGTCTGGCACATCCTGACATCCTGCCTTCCTATGGACAAGCAGGCAGGTAGAAAATATAGGGTTCTCCCCAGGAAAGCCAAATGTCTTCATCACAAGTGTTTGTGTTTGCCAATGAAAAGGGCAGAGCAGGGGTGTCAGTCACTTGGCCCTCTAGGCTGTATGTGGACCATGGGACTCCTCACAGCCTGGAACTGGACCATAATTTAAACCTGTTTAAATGAGGGAAAATCATTTGTTATTTATCTCACAGTGAAAGCACAATAAGAGCAGGCGCATGAAACAGTTATAGCATGTAGCTGTCCTCATCTTCAGTCGCCTGAATTTGGGGGTGATCCTGCAAAAGCATTTAAAAAGTCAATCATTCTAACAGTCTACCTGAGGAAATGCTAATCAAAGAATTCCTGATGTTGCAGTGAGTGTAGATATGAATCAGTAGTCCAATTTTTGACACGAATGTTTAACTACGCTCCCTGTAATGCCATCTGCAAATCTATGGCAGATGTGTGATCAGGGACTTCAACCAGGTTGTATCCAGTACTAGCTATTTCAGTGGCATCTCTTATTCATGCAACCCTTCCCCTCCCCCCCACAAAAAAAGAGTGGTCTTATGGGATTGGATTAGTGGTCCATCAAATCAAGTGTCCCATTTACAACAGTAACAACAGTATAGTACCATCTACTTCAGAAGAAGGCATGAAATACCATGTGGGTGTGCGGGCCGGGAGCGGTCCGAGGCCCTTTTTTTTCACGCGGCGGGCTGTGGCCAGCAGCCCGGACACGCTGGGTCAGGGAAGGCAGGCGGCACGCTAGAATTAGGCACGGACGCTTAATGGTTGATTTAAGATTATTTACTTACACCGTAGATGGTCGCGGTGCAGGCTGGAAAACTTCCAGGAAAACTTCGCTTAAGTCCCAGTTTAAGGACTCGGACAGAGCTCTGGATTCACTCACACAAAGTTTGCTAGGCTCCGTGGAACTTGCGCGCAGGGAAGGGTACGTCGAGGGATCAGGCGGCGATGGGGAGAGGCGAGAGGCTGATCAGACCCCTATAGCCTTCCTGATATACACGCTGGGTCCGATAGGCTCCGCAGCGCTTAGAGATCTTCACGAGGCATGAAGTCTCCTCCTCCTGATGTTCGTGGAGTCCTCCAACTTGGGCGGAAACCACTCAAGCCTCTTATACGGCTAGAAAGCCAATCGCTAGCCGCCACATAGGAATAATTTAGACCTGACCAATAGTGGGGCACAAATTTGAATACAAATGGCAGGAACTCCTTGCAACGTGCATTTCTGTGTTGCAACGAAGAAATGCACCCTGCAAAGAAAGCTACAAGTGGCGGGAAATAATTCAGCAGTGCCGAAGTGCACACAAACAAAAAATCACACCCTTGGGTTGTGACAGTTTCTGATCACTTAAACTGGTTTATATGTAACTTCTGTCCCTAGCCAATAAGTGTTAAGTTTAAAGTGTGACACCACCCTAAATTGTTTATTTTTTTTGCATCATAAAACTACAAGCAGTCTTTAAAGTGTTGTTAGCATATTATTATAGGAAACTGCAGTGATGTCCATTCAGTCGATGAGAAATACTATTTCTGTTTTGAATTCACGCTTTTAGTTCACTTGTCATTCAACCCCATCTCTGTGAGCAAGGAAGAATTTTAATCTGGACACAAACTAATCCCAGTAAGCCATGGGTTTCATATTATCTATCAATCAGATATCAAATTTCTGTGTTAAAAATGTCTAGTTTTTTTTTTGTTCTTTTTCTTATTTTGCATTTTATCATTTGCCCACAAGTGCACGCAAGGCTGGAAAATACTTGATCTGTTTAACCACTTGAAGCTTTTTGATTGAGACTTTTCCTTTTGCAGGTTTAATTGCCTGTAGGATTTGAGGACTTGAAAATTGCAGTACAGAAGCATGTGTGACTTGAGGGGGGAAGGGCATGTCTTGCTTTTTTTCTTCCTTCCTTCCTGAGCCTGGCAGGCCGCCTTCTGCCTCCAGCCTCGAGCCCGGACACTGTGTTTCCCACAGCTGCTGAGGGAGCCTCTGGTGCACAACTCAGCCCTGTCGTGCCCCGTCCCGAGCCTGGCCTCTGCCAGCCTCACAGCCACCCTCATCCAGGCGCGTGTCCTCTGCCTGCACCATCTCCTGGACCCCGCTCGGTCAGCCTGGCTCTTGCCCGAGGCGCTGGCCGCACGGCTGGGCATGCGCTCCGTCCGCACCATGGGTCATCTCCTGTGTGACATCCGCGCCGCCCTCCTGCCGGTGGTGGCGGCCGGCTTGGGCGCACATC